>NC_140965.1:54116729-54171729 GCF_056783735.1 Eptatretus burgeri
GTTGAACTGTTTTCCCGTTTCGCTTCGTCTTTTCTTTAATTGAATCTCCATCTTGCTTCACGTAAAGGGTTGGTAGTGGGCTTAATACGCCCGATAATTAATCGGAACCGTCGAGGCCGACGATAACACCGCTCGGTTATCCCGATAGTACGGAACGGGTCGCTTAAGTGGCCCGTGTCCGGAGTCGACCTGCTGCGAGGTGCGATCACCCGGTCTACCCTCCGCATGGGTACTTAGGTAGGTCGAGTTTGGCGAACAACCTTATCCCACGCAGGGGGCCAATTGGCACGATCGTGGTGAGGCCGAAAGGCCCACCCGTGACTAGCTCCCGGCGTTAGTCCGAGAGGGTCACAACAGAATTGTCCGTCCGGTGGGCGACGTGCCGCGATTCGAGTTACGTGGCCGTTCGCACGCCGGCGGGCGCGAATTCGCAACAATATTATATATATATATATATATATATATATATATATATATATATATATATATATATATATATATATATATATATATTATTACGAATTTGGGAATTCGATCGCACACAACATTCAGGTTCCTTTAGTCAGTTATGTCGATAAGTGCTTGTTCCCTAGATAGTTCACCTTCCATTGTTTAATGGGCAGAAATCGATTAAGTGTGCTGCGAGATTCAATTTAATAGTTAGGGAGCGATCATAACACAATGGAGACGCCCCTCCCCCTCTTCTGCGAAGAGGAAGAAGAGCCCTCCTGTCCTGAATCACAGGACGTAAACAACTCCCTCCCACCCGCGATTGTGCGGACACCGGGGGGGGGGAGGGGGGATGAGTCACGCCTGGAGCGGAGGAAGGGCGGAGGAGAATAAGGAAGAGATCCTCAGTTGGTTTGTTTGGTTGTTCAGTAGAGCTTCGGCTTCTGCTTGGCTTGGGTTCAGGAGGAGGCTTTTTGAAGGTTTTTTTGGAGAGCTTTTTGCTTCGGCTTGGCTTTTCAGCAGACTTTCAGGTTCTGCTTGGCCCGGAGTTCTTGGTTCGTGTTGTGAGAGGCTTTGTTCATCGGACAAGAGTTGAGCTGGTTGCTCGGCTGGCTCTTCTTGGCTCGTGGAGCTCTTTGTTCTCCGCTTGGTTCCCGGCTTGGTACAACTCATCAGCCTCATCTTGGAGGTGGTTCTTCAAGATAGCGACGCATCGACGGGAAGGATCGGCGCCTCGTCTCACCAGCACGTGTTCAGAAGGGCGAGAGGATTCCCGGGAGCTCGGGAAGGATCGCGGCTCACGGCGATTGGATCAAGCTCGCTCTCGCTGGAGCCCGGGTCTGAACAGCTTGAAGACCACACGAGGTGGAGAGGTTCGAGATAGGTTCTGGGTTTCAGCTCATCTGTCCTCCGAGCTGGAGTCCGTTACGAAATGGTGGCAGATGCCTTTAATGTGTGTGTGTGTGTGTGTGTGTGTGTGTGTGTGTGTGTGTGTGTGTGTGTGTGTGTGTGTGTGTGTGTGTGTGTGTGTGTGTGTGTGTGTGTGTGTGTGTGTGTGTGTGTGTGTGTGTGTGTGTGTGTGTGTGTGTGTGTGTGTGTGTGTGTGTGTGTGTGTGTGTCCGTGGGCCCGTCTAATAAGTAGGAAACTGTTCAGTGCTTTGTGTGCTGTAAATGTATGCATTGCATTTGGTATAGTCGGAATAGTTCTGCTCTTACGTGCTTCCCTGGTTCACCATTATTATTAATAAATTCCCCAATTGTTAAATGTTTTCAGCTCGTCGCGTCGATTCTTTCATTGACTGAGCATTTCATGTGTTGGGAGTTTGAAAGCCGTTGGTTTGCCGTAAAAGGGGGACATTTGGACCGACGGTTCTCAGCGATTAAGCCGCTCGGAATCGCGCATGGGACAGGCTCACTTAAGCGACTTGTTCCGTATGAGTTCCGTCGAGGGTGGAATACCCCGGTAGTTGATCACGTGGGTATTTAGGTAAATTGAAGATTGGCAATCGACCTTACCCCACGTGGTCTGCCCATTGGCGTATTTCGGTTCTTGCACAAGGACCCGTCGGCCTCGGAGTTATCCGGGCGGCGATCTATATTCCGGGCGATCGGTTGGGCCGACTCGACTTGCGGCTCCGTCAGAGCGGTCGGCTCGCGGCCGACCCCCGGGACCGTAACAGTTCTATTCAATTTTAAGAGTTGAAGAGACCAAGTTTTTCACGGTATATTACAAACTTTCTTGGAAATATCATCGTCGTACAGGAGCTTCACCTTCTCCCGTATCAGTGGTTTGCTTAGACTTGAAGGCATACCATTCTGAGTGTTATCCTCGATCCTTGGGAGACATTTTCAAAGAATGAATGGAACGAGAGGCAATACACAGGTCAGAGCAACGGGACAAGAATGATGGTGATCCAGGACGCGGTGAGTAGTCTACGCATTGTTTCTGGGGGATTTTTACGGGTGATACTGTATTTGGCAGCTGATACTAGATGTGGTGAGTGATGTTATTGTGTAATTAGTCCAAATGTAGCTGGCTGCTAATTACACACAAAAAATGCTGAACGTTTCCATCTTTTGACTCACAGGACATGCCGTCTTTCCTATGTGCAGGTAGATTCTGCTGAGCGTTTTTACAATGTCACAGCTCAGATGGTGCTGTTTGGAGGAAGATGGTGATTTACACTAAGATGCGCTGAATGATTCCATTGTGTCATGTCGATATGTGGCAACCTGGTAATTACTGGATACATTAATAGATGCTGTTCGTGTTTTCATTCTGTAATTAACTCACGGGGGATGGCGTCGTGGGGAATGACGTGTTACACTGGTGAGACATCCCGCGAAATGATGTTGATGCTGCGAAGCTACAATACAGTACCGTATGTTTAAAGTGCACATGGTGAGACGTCCCATGAAACTGTTTATCTCACGAAGCCACAATATACGTACAGCAAGCAGGTCATGTTCACGGCTTGTGGAACATGTGTTTTTTGCGTATGTACGTCCATTATTGTACTATACATACATCCGGTTGCTTTGCGCATCGCTCGTGGAAGATATGTTTTAGATTTGTGTTATGCTTGTGGCACATGAAAAGAAGAAAGAAAAATTGCAGCGAAAACCACCAATACCCGGGGCAATTTCCCGTGAATGTCGCATGTCACAAATTATCAACCACGAATATGAGGAGCCCGTGAATGTTGGAACCGCGAACGTCGGGGTCACCCTTGCTGGTGCGCGCACGCGCGCACACACACACACACACACACACACACACACACACACACACACACACACACACACACACACACACACACACACACACACACACACACACACACACACACACACACAGTAAATGACACTGTGTTGAGGCTGGCGGTGAAGGTCATGTTTCACCCTCGACCAGTTAAAGATCCCTGGGGGTTAAACATGGCAATGTAAGCCGTGGCCTTATTTGCTGTCTCCCACCTGTCTTTCTTTCTCTTTCCTCCCACCTGCTCCTCTCTCTCTCCCACCCCCACCCTCTTCTACACCCCCCCCATCCTTCTCCCTCTGTCCCACGATTCTTCTCCTCCCTCTCCCCTCCCCCTCTCCCTCTCCCATCTTTCTGCTTCCTCTCTTAGTATTTCCATCATCGAAGCGACGGGTGGTATTTGCTGGCAGATTGATGAGAAACATTTTGCCAGTTCCACTGGGAGCATCCAGAAGGAAAGTGCCACTATTCCCATTGAAAGCTTCTCTTTGGTCTGGAACCAGACATGGCTCATTCTCATGTATGTCTCGTGTATGAATTCATCAAGCTGTCCCATGTTGTTGTTGGTCTCTCTCAAAATTTAATTTATGAGCTCATTGTCATTGTGTCGTTGAGGGTCAGAAAGGCCAAAAGTTTTGAGGTCAGAGCCCCCCAAAGCCTTGATCTTGTCTCCAATGATAATGAGAGTTTGATTGAAGATGGCATCACTGGAATCCAGTTCCAGGTTAGGATTTTGCACTTATGTGTGATGCAAAATGTCCTTTGCCAGATTCTCCTTGTGGTTGTCCCCTAGTTGTTGAGGATCTGTCATGGCACATCTCTGCAACATGATAGCAAATAGATTTGGCAGCATCCATGGTGATCGAGTTGCAGCTGCCTCCTCCAATGTGCTGTTCCAGTGTGTCATCCTCCAGGAGTCCTCTGAGCTGGAAAACCTGTTTGTAAGTTTCTCAGATTGTTGCATCCACTGTTCGCAAGTCCTCAAATGATGTTGGACCTTTGACCTCCTGCAGAAGCAGTCTCAGGTAAAGGCATTCAAAATAATTTGGATGGACAGTGTACACACGGCCAAGTGCATCACTGGCTTTGATGTCTGGCTGGTCTGGTACAATTTGTCCTGCTTTGTGGCGAGCCCACTTCTTGCTGCCAACATTCCATGTGTAGTGCTTGGGTATCTGATGATACAACAGTGTCTCAGCAAATTCATCATCCTGCCAGAGATTGAAGAAAGCAGTGAAAGTTGTTTCTTGTGGGACTTGAGCATGCTCACGTACATTCTCCTCGGTGAAATACACTCTCTGGCCATTTTTAAGGTGCACACTGAGATGAACCACAGTGGGATGTCGCTCATGGATTGGTAAGTTCAGGTTCAAAAAAGATGGCTTCACTGCTGCTGATGTATCTTCCCATTTCATATTGCCGAACCTACTTTGGTTTTTGGCCTGACATCGGTTCATTAGCCACTTCCTCCCAAGCTGGATTGTAGGTGAAGGTGATGAAGAGATCAGGATGGCCATATTTTCGCACATATGTCATGGCATTCTGAGTGCACTCATGTATGTAGTGGGGACCACCTGTGAAACTGCAAGGCAAGATGACCAATTGGACAACATTGGCAGCATTTCCATCATTCTTCATGGCATCCCTGAGGTGAACGTAGTTTTCGACTCGGAGTTTCTTTTGGTTCTTTCGAATGAATCTCAGCCTTTCTGCCTCAATTTTGGCAAACATGTCCACAACAAATTGGTGGAAGAGATCTTTGCAATGCAAGGTGTGATTGAAATTACCAGCTCTCAGCATCATCCTGGAGGCATAAATGGCAGAAATGTTCTTTTCACTTTGCAGTCCTGGTGCTGGGTCTGTTTGTTGCTGTTTAATATCATATCCATCATAATCCTGCCAGAAAATTGGTGGATACTGAAGTGCATCATATGATGGGTGCATCTCAGCAATTCTCTGGAGGAGGTTATTTCTGAGTTGCGGCACAATGTCTCGATCGCCATGTTGTTCACGAGCCAGGATGACAGCCACTTTTGATGTGGAGGACGCAGTGAAGCACCGCTCAAGCTCCCTTGCTGGAGTTTTGTCTGAATTAATGACAATTTTGTACTCGGGTGTCATCTTCTACATGGCACACTTGAGACTCTGAACATAGTGGTTTTCCTTGTGGAGCCTATCTTGCAACTGCAACACCATTCCCAGCTTGGTTTGAATGATATTGTGTTGCAGCGCTGTTCAGCCTGCTTTGTATTGTCACCAATTAAGTAGATCTGCAGTAATTCTGGCTCTTCATTTGGTCGTGGCTGTAGACTGACAATCTGATGATAAACCTGTCCCTGCACTTTAAATGTGGATATGTAGCCAGATTCTCTGATCTCTTTTGTGGTGCCTAAAGATGTCATGTTGAAGCATGAGTTGCATCTTCTGATGTTGCTTTGGAAATGAGTTGCATTTGGAGTGTTGACTGTCAACAATGTACGGAGAGGTTCAGGAGGAGCATTAATTTTGGGCCAGCTGAACCTTGCCACTGTTGCAGCATATCTCTGGAGCTTCTCCTGTCCATTTCATGGCATCACAGTGTCTGCAAGTAATTGACATCGAGCCAATAGCAACGATTGGATCAGAAGCATAATCCAAGGCTGGATTGAAGGAGAATGCAGACTTTTATTTTTCCCCTCTTGGGCTGTTTCCTGGATGTAACCATTCTTGCTGTGTTTGCCTCTCGTCTTCCTTCTTGCTTTTGAGGAGTTTCAGCTGCTCTGGATGCAGCCATTCCTGTTGCATTTTGACCCAGGTCTTCTTTCTTGCTCTTCAGGAATTAAGGCTGCTCTGGATCCAGCTTTTGATGTGATATTTTCCTCTCATCTTCTTTCTTTCTGTGTGAGGAATTTCAACTGCTCTGGATGCAGCCATTGCTTCCGTGTTTGCTTCTCGTCTTGCTTCTTGCTGTTGAGGAGTTAAGGCTGTTCTGGATGTAGCTTTCGCAAGTCGTTTTTTGTCAAGTTCGCTTTTGGTACATTTCCTTCTTTTGGCAGGAGCCATCTTCCTGCAAAATAAAAGAGGTAGACAGGGGGAAGGGGAAAGTGAGGAAGGGGGGAGGAGACCGATGCCTTACCACTCATCGCAGTGCACTCCGGGGGGGAGGAGGTACAAGGGTGGTGGGCAGTAGGGGTGGGAGAGAGAAAGGATATATGCAGATATACTGGTCAAAAGTTTTAGAACACACCCCCATTTTTCCAGTTTTTACTGAAATTTAAGCAGTTTAATGTTTCAATGTACTCTGAAATTAAAGCATAGATAAGAAAAAACAAAAAATTGCAGATAAAAAAGAAATCATGGAATCATTTTATTGAACAAAATTTAATCAAAATTTTTTGACTCATCAAAGTAGCCACCTTTTGCAGATATAACAGCCAAACATACTTGTGGAATTCTTTCTTCAATGGAAATCAAAAATTGTTCGGAAAGTTCTTCCCAACACTGTTGCAGAAGTTGCCACAAATATGTTGCTTTGCTTTCACCCTTCTGTCCAGTTCATCCCAAACCAGCTCGATGGGGTTTAAGTCTGGAGAATGTGCTGGCCATTCCATGATTTGAAGCTGACCATCTTGTTCTTTTCTTCTAAGGTAGTTCTTACATAGCCTAGAGGTATGTTTGGGTCGTTATCTTGCTGGAGGATGAACCCCTGACCAACTCGGCATAGACCAGAGGGTATTGCATGGTGCTGCAAAATGCTGTGGAAGCCCTTGTGGTTCAGGGTGCCAGTCACTCTGTGCAAGTCGCCGACTCTGGATCCAGCAAAAGAGCCCCCAGATCATCATGCTTCCTCCTCCATGTTGATAGTTGGTGTCACACACTGAGGAACCATCCTTTCGCCTACTCGACAATGTACAAAAACCCTGCGTGATGAACCAAAGATTTCAAATTGTGATCCATCGGTCCATAAGACCTTCTTCCAGTTTTCAGTAGTCCACTGGTGGTGCTTCATGGCCCAGGCAAGCCTCTTTTTCTTATTTTCCCATCTTAGCAATGGCTTTCTTACTGTCACTCAACCTGTAAAACCAGCAGCTCGAAGTCTTCTCTTCACAGTTGAAACTGAGACTTCCTTACTTCGACCAGTGTTAAGCTGTGCTTGAAGCTGCTGTCCTGTGAGCTGCCTATCATGCAAGCTGCTCTCTCAGAAACTTGTCTTCTGATTGTGTTGTGGCTTTGGGTCTGCCAGACCTCCTCCTGTCAGAGTTTCCTCCAGTTTCCAAGTGCCTTTTGATGGTGTAGGAAACTCTACTCACTGAAACCTTGGCTCTTTTTGCAATTTCTCTAAAGGAAAGACCTACACTTTTAAGGGTTATAATGGTCTGTCTGTCTTCCTTTGTTAATTGTCTTTTTCTCACCATTATGATAGCAATATACTACTTCCTGCAGTGCAATATTGTCCAAATAATGCTTCAGAGGGTATAGCAATTCAGTCTGTTCCAACACTGCTTTTATACAGACAGAGAGTTTGTAACTAATCAACAAAAGTTGGGACACCTGTAGGAATTGTTTGCATCAACTTTCAAGGCTTAATTTACTTCCATTGCTGCAGAACAGCTGCAGTTGCTAACCCATTACTTGTTCCCTGAAAAGGGCCTTTTTTTAGCAACTCTGAAATTTACATTATTTTTCAGTTTTTGGCAACCTAAACTTTGTTTTTTTTTAACCTATGGCAGTTTACCGCTTAGCTTTGTACCATTTCAGGTTATTCACTGGAGTTCAACTGCTTAAATTTCAGTAAAAGCTGAAAAATGGGGGAGTTCTAAAACTTTTGACGAGTGGTGTGTATGTGTGTGCATATATATATATATATATATATATATATATATATATATATATATATATATATATATATATATAGAGGGATAGAGATATATATATATATATATATATATATATATATATATATATATATATATATATATATATATATGTATGTATGTAAGGGGGAGGGGGAGGGAATTAGTAGAGAGAAGATGCTATGCTGTATGAACACACACACACACACACACACACACACACACACACACACACACACACACACACACACACACACACACACACACACACACACACTTGGCCAATATCATCAATTTTACAGGAATTGGCAGATTGGAGTCAGTGTGATTACCGAGTGCAGTATGTGCTGTATACAACCCCAAAAAACTTATTTATCTTTAACCCTTGTTTTGGGGGAATTTCAATAAATGGTTAAAAAAAACAATGTTGCATTATAGGCGTTTCAAGAAGTGCATAAATATTATAATTTAAAAACAGCTGCCAATTGTCGTGTGATGGGTGAACAAAGAAAAAAATGGCTCTAATTTTAGAAATCAGGTTCATGTGGCACATGGCTCAGAAATCGTTTGTTATCAGCTTTGAAAGTCACAATGAGAAAATCCGAACAATTCTGAGAGCAAACCCAGTTCATATAAAGATAACTAACTGCTTTAGAAATGTCTGTACCTCCATCCTCGCCATACCAAGGTAATGTGTTACCTGAGCATTAATTATTGACGTCATATGTTTCAAGTGTACCCATCCATCCATCCATCCATTGGGACCATATTATTTGGTGGATGCTGCCGAAGCAGTCTCCTTGACTAATGAGCACAATTCTGGACGGGTCGCCACTCCGACACAGGATACCAGCATGCTGGTACTCATTTTGCTGACCTTGGAAGGATGACAGGCCAAGTTAACCCCACCTGGTATTAATTCAACAGCTGAGTGGGATTTCAACTCAGGACCCTGGGATCCAAAGCCCACCACCCAAACCATTAAGCCAACACCAGGCATAGGTGTACCCGACTCCATTAAAGCATCAGTTAAATTTGTTTTTACACATTTAAAAGGTAATGGTTGGTTTCCCGTTAAGCTTGTTAAATCACCGGTTTAGAGCAAACACAGCCTGTTCCAAGTTATGTTCGAAATTCCGCACGGATAAAGCACACAAAAAGAACCAAAAAGGCTGACCTTATCAATATAATTATTTAAATATATAAATCAAGCGAAAAAAATAACAAAATGTAATTCAAAAATATAACAATCCAAAGCCACCACAAAATGTCGGGACACACTTTTCACAGCTCAAAGCAACATGAAGAAACTCCAAACAGGAGGTCGATGGAGGTTTTTTTATTCATGACTGTCAAAGTGATGGGAAGATGACGAAAACACATCACACAAAAAGGAAAATGAAGTGATGTCATCTAAATATGAAATTGCACATTTTCAGCCGGCCAAACACCACCCGACCGCCATTGCACAGCTTGCTCGATGTGACGTGCACATTATTTTTTTATATACATATGTATCGATATTAAAGTGACGGCTCATATAATGTAAGAACGTATAAAAAGGGTAAACTTTGTGGAAAATAAAATTTCACATTTTCAGCAAGCCAGTGACAATCACCGAACCATCATATTAAAATTACACCTCCTGGAGACACCTGGAATGTCAAATATGTCTGAATTGTGTTGTAACGATAAACAGACATTCATTAATATGAGTGAGGAAAGTGAAAAAACACAACATTATCGTGAAGAAATCATTGCGGCCTGTTCCAAGTCAGGGCATGTTTGAGCAGGCCAAAAAACATGGCGGCTTCAGACCCCAGATATGTTTCCTCAGATGTTCCTTAAGACCCCTTCAAGCGAGGTAGCCATGGATCAGCTGATAAAGAATATAATTAAATAAGGCCATTAATCATCTTCAAAAGGGGTGTTTTAATTAACCCAAACACCCAATTTTCGCTCTTGCACTTTCTTGGAGTTTTCTTAGTTTGCATGCAAAGTTTCAGGCTGCTCGGCTTTATGTTTTTGGAGTTATGGAGGACACACACACACACACACACACACACACACACACACACACACACACACACACACACACACACACACACACACACACACACACACACACAGTATTAAAGAGATATATATATATATATATATATATATATATATATATATATATATATATATATATATATATATATATGTACATACATACACACGTATATATGTGTAAAATATGGATATAAACAAACATGACATAATAGTTACCAAAGTTTTCATGCTGCACTCTTCAGGGTAAAAATGGCAGCAAGTAAAGGAGGAAGTGAAGGCGCGTACTTTATACGCAGGTCTCAATAAGGTAAACGCTGATTGGTTCAACCGTAATGACGTCACGGTTAATACAAACACCCATTGGTCGGCTCATCATCTTCACCTCGAGCTCCCATTGGCTGGAGCAGAGTTCGTCGATGATTGACGTTTGCAACCGCATCCTGGAGAGAGGGGGGATGGGTTTCCCCTAAGGTCCATTCACCATTTGTTACCGTACTTCCCTTGATCTTTCTATGCTGAAAGAGACACAGAGATCGTACAAATTCCATTTTGACGACATAGTATTGGATCGGCGGTAAGGATGAAGGTTGCTTCCAACATACGTAAATGAAACAAGCTCCGACCTCGACTCAATATCCTGAACATATCTGCATTGTACCGGTCTGCACAGATAGGGTTGGCAACCAGGTGCTATGCAATGGCAGATGAAGCAGGTGCAGTGGCCGGTGGTTGCTGGATATTTCTACATGCTCGCACTGGTTGTGTTCTGACCCTCACAATCTTTCTTCGAATCGCCAAGGGGACGTGTTGTTTGATCCGATCAGCCAATCTTAGTGTTGTGCGGCCCACGTACCGAGCTTCTCATCGGCACTTAAACTCATCAATAACATTGCTGGTTTGTGAGGTGGATAGCACATCCTTGTTGACTGACGTCAGCAAACGGCGAGAGGTAAAGATTACTCAGGGTTGCACAGCCAGAATATGTTTCTGTTATGTTTGATATGTTTGTTTGATTTGTTTGTATTGGACACAATATGTTTGATTTGTACTTCAAACCTTCATGATGATTGCCCTTTCCAGGGCATCCTGATATAGACTGGATATTTGTCCGGACCAATCTTCCGATCTCTTGTCTTGTTTAGAAACTTGTGTATGTATCTCTTAACTATATGCTCAGGATAACCATTCTCACCGAGTATATTCATTATTTTGTCAATTTCAGCATGAAGATTACAAGGTGAACAAATCCTCTGTGCTCTTTTAACCAGGATATTGATCAAGGCAATTTTGTTTCTCTTGGAGCTGTAGGAGTCCCAGCGAGTATCCTGCCCTGTGAAAGTCGGCTTCCGGTAGACAGATGTTGTGAAACCAAGGATGGATCTATCAACCAACACGTCCAAAAACGTTAACGTGTTTGACAATTCCAGCTCCGTGGTAAACTTCAGCGCTGGACGGAGAGTGTTGAGCCATGCCTGGAGATTGTCACATGCCGTCCGAGACTCAAACAAAGCAAAAATGTCATCAACATACCGATAGTATACGATGGGGGAATCGACCTCTTGCCGACCAGTCAGTTTCTGCATTTCATGATAGCCTACAAAGATATTTCCAAGAGCTGGGCCTAATGGAGAACCCATGGCCACACCGTCCGTTTGAACATTCATCGTGTTGTTAAAACTGAATTCCACCTCCCTTGTTGATGTGTTCATTAATTCCATGAAGACGTGTTCCAAGATCATCGGTTGTTCCAGATCGGAGTGATACAGCAAATGTGAGCATATCTCAATCGTCTCCACCAATGGTACATTCGTGAACAAGCTTTTAATATCAAAGGATGCCATGATGTTGTCCTCACATATTGTGTCCAACACGTTTCTGGCTGTGCAACCCCGAGTAATCTTTAACTCTCGCCGTTTGCTGACATCAGTCAACAAGGATGTGATCCCTACCTCACAAACCAGCAATGTAACTTATGAGTTTAAGTGCCGATGTGAAGCTCGGTACATGGGCCGCACAACACTAAGATTGGCTAATCGGATCGAACAACACATCCCCCTTGGCGATTCAATGAAAGATTGTGGGAGTTAGAACACAACCAATGCGAGCATGTAGTAATATCCAGCAACCACCGGTGACTGTACCTGCTTCATCTGCCATTGCACAGCACCTGGTTGCCAACGCTATCTATGCAGACCGGTACAATGCAGATGTGTTCAGGATATTGAGTCGAGGTCGGAGCTCGTTTCATTTACGTATGTTGGAAGCAACCTTCATCCTTACCGCCGATCCAATACTATGTCGTCAAAAGGAATTTGTATGATGTCTGTGTCTCTTTCAGCATGGAAAGATCAAGGGAAGTACGGCAACAAATGGTGAATGGACCTTCGGGGGAAACCCATCCCCCCTCTGTCTGGGATGTGGTTACAAACGTCAATCATCGACGAACTCTGCTCCAGCTAATGGGAGCTCGAGGTGAAGATGATGAGCCGACCAATGGGTTTTCGGATTAACCGTGACGTCATTACGGTTGAACCAATCATCGTCTACCTTATTGAGACCTGCGTATAAAGCACGCGCCTTCACTTCCTCCTTCACTTGCTGCGATTTTTACCCTGAAGAGTGCAGCACGAAAAGCTTTAGTCACTATTATGTCGTGTTTGTTTATATCCATATTAAAGTTCTGTAGTACCAAACATCTGTATATATATATATATATATATATATATATATATATATATATATATATATATATATATATATATATATATATATATATATATATACATACATACATACACATGTATGTACATATTAGTGCAATAAAAGCGGTGGTTTTTTTCTTTCAAAGAGCGGCTTGAACACCCCAAACGTAATGCACTTCACTTTTTCACTTTTTTTTGTCTCTTCACTTTTTATTGCACACTTTTTGCATTTTGCTTTTGCTCCAGATTCATTGTGCAAAGTTAAAACGAGCAAATTTGCATATTGTGTTTCACAACTGCTCAGTGGATGATACTTTTCCAGGTGCTGAAGTCTCAAGGTCACCATAAGAACACTTATCATAAAAGGAAAGTTGTTATCGAACGCAGGTAATACTTGTTTTCTTTTTAAAGTTACGCAAACCGTACTACACATCTGGAATGTGGAATATAGCACAATGTCTTGATTTGCTCAAAGCCGCATTTCCTTTTGCAAACTATATACCATGATGACTTAGCATTTATGACCCTGTAGTGGGGCAACTTAGCATAACAATTGTGCATTTTATGAGGAAAGCACCAAATTTGGCACACTAGTAGCCTATATATCATATTATGAATAGATTTAGATTATGGGCCATCTCAAAATTTTTGATGGCAGTGGAAAATGGCTGCCACAGCCATCAGCGGCTGAATTTGAGATGGCCCAATATCCAAATCTGTTCATAATATGATAGGCTACTAGTGTACCAAATTTGGTGCTTTCCTCACAAAATGCACAATTGTTATGCTATATTTAGCTAAGTTTCCCCACTAGTGTCTTTTCCAGGAAGTGAAAGAAGTTACATTGTGTGTGTGTGTGTGTGTGTGTGTGTGCACTAAACCTTATTGAATGAAGTATGACACTCCACAGACGCAGATATTTATTAAGTGCGCACAGGAGAAAGAGGGAAGTTGTGAAAAATAAAATTGAGAAAAGGAAATGAGGAGGGTGTGGGAATAGAAGGGAGGCTGGTGGGTTTGAGAGAGGAGGGTGGAAAGAAGAGAGTGGATTTTTGGGATTTTTGGGTAAGGGAAAACGTTTTGCCATTCTTACAGAAGCAATAAATACATGGCCGCCCAAGTTCTCGTTCTGGTTAAATTGTTGTGCATGGGAGCTTATCAGTAGTTTTTGTCCACCCACTTGCAGCATCTGGAAACACTCAGGCCAGGCACAGTTGCAAACTGAGACAGTAAGAGAAGAGTTTGGATGCTGAAGTCTCCAGATGGACTCACAGTTAAAATGAACTGATGCAAGAGAGGGATTGAATCAACTTACAGTGAAAACACTGTGCAGTGAATTATATTTGATCATTATTGATTAAATTTTTTAATTTACATTCGTGTATGAAGATAAATGCAGCATTAAAGCAGCAAATGCCACTTCAGTGAATATGTCAGCAATTGATGGGAAGGCAGCCAGGATGTCTTTTTTTTGGATATAAAGTCAAAGCTCATAGAAGAGCTAGAACACACAATGGATCAGGACACAATAGAACAAAAGGCACAGTAAAGAGAGTGGTGTGGGGTGGGGGGCACCGATAGCGGGCCTGAGTGACTAAATCGATGGAGACAGACAAACAAGGGATGCTGGTAATAATGAGGAGTAGGGGAGAATGCAAGGGGTTAACAAGGTGGGTACAGCCTCAGGAAGGAAAAACTGGAAATTTGTGGAGAGGGTGCAGGGAGGGGGTGGGGTGGATGGGACCTTGAGCCATCCAAATATTGGTTCACTTGTGCTCTCTTGCGACGAACGCTGACCCAGCACCAAGATCGAGTCCATCACAAATCTGCACAATTGGCGTGGCGGGCAAGACCATCTGCCCGAAAGAGTGCAGGGCAGGGTTCTCGCTGAAATTGCCAGGCTGATGTCGTCTATCGCAGAACGACCCAGCAGTTAACCACGTACGGCTAGGCTAACCCAGGTAAGGAGTCTGAGGTTGCCGGCAGAATGTCCATCACCAATCCCAACAGACTCCACTGAGAGCCATGCCGCATGCAGTGAGTCGCAAGCACCATGGATCAATTCTGGGGGAGGGAGTAGGACCCATGTCAACGGGGCACCCCTTTCTGAGATATAACAGTCGTATTGCATGTCTTTTAGGAGGGACCCATCCCCATGAGCCCAACCATACCATGGACCGGTCGCTGCATGCAGTAGACCGGTTCATGAGAGGTGGGCCACCACTCCAGACACTCTGTAACTTATGGTCTGCACCTCATTGGAACATTCCTACTCTGTAATAGTTTATCGTTAAAAAAAAACTCCCTGGCTTTATATATATATATATATATATATATATATATATATATATATATATATATATATATATATATATATATATATATATATATATATATATATATATATATATTGTTGCACCCCTACCACTGCTTGCACTTGCTACACCATTACCACTGCCTGCACTTGCTCCACCCTCACCATTGCTTGCACTCGCTACAAACTCACCACTGTCTGCACTCACTACCATCTCACCACTGCTGGCAATTACTACCTCCTCACTACTCACTGCACTCACTTCCCCCTCACCACTACCTGCACTTGCTACACTATTACCAGTGCCTGCAATCGCTGCATCCTCATCACTGACTGCACTCACTACCCTGTCACCACTGCCTACCCTTGCTACACCCTCACCCCTGCCTGCACCCACTACGCCCTCACAACTGCCTGCACTTGCTTCACTTCCTGCACTTTTGCTACACAATCACTACTGCTTGCATTTGCTACTCTTCACCACAACCTGCACTCATGACCCTCTCACCACTGCCTGCACTCATGACTCATTACTACCTGCACTCGCTACCCCATCACCACTGTCTGCCCTCGCTACCCCATCACCACTGTCTGCCCTCGCTACCCCATCACCATTCCCTGCACTCACTACACCCTCACCACTGCCTGTGCTCACTATGCTCTCACCACTTTCTGCACTCCCTACACCTTCACCACTGCCTGCACTTGCTACACCCTTGTCACTCACTGCCAATCTCCTCTGGAGACTCATGCCCAAAGACCACCAACGTTTGACTCTGAATCCCACACACTATAATACCTGCGAAGTAACTATCCATTCTTTCAACCTCACAATAACTATCCTCATGTGAGTTATTTCCTCACACTTCCTACAACATTGACTACCCACTATTTGCACTATCCCTAATATGGCCCACATCAAGCATCTATCCTACTGTTTATAATCTTCTTCTCTTCTTCCTATTTCCCGATTTCCTCACTCCCTGTTAACTCATTGATCAAATATACAAGAAACATTGATCATAGCCATAAGACGTTAGATACATAAGAGACAAGAGATACACGAAACATGTTTGAAAAGATGTGTTTTAAGATGCGAGACTGGATTGATATGAGAATGAAAGGATGTGAGGTTGAAGAGATGCTAGGATTAAGGGACGTGAGGTTGGAAGGGATGCGAGGTTGGAAGGGACGCGAGGTTGGAAGGGACGCGAGGTTGAAGAGATGCAAAGCAGGCCAGTATATAAGGAGCTCCACAATTTCTTTAAATGAATTGGGGAGCAAATGTATATACAGAGGAAGAAAAATGAAGATTGATATATGTTCAGAATTTTACATTGTTATGTAAAGCTTTTCAACAGACAAACGTTCCCTGTAAAGGACTCCAGAGTTTAATAGCCCCCGTTGGACTTGGGACCACAAAATAAAGGGGGCTTATGGATTTGGTCTCCGAAAAGGGAGCTTATGGATTTGGTCTCGATTTTCGTGCAGGTAAGTGCGTGTGTGCGTCCGCAACCATATCTCGGACATGTATGGAACGATTTTATTTGTACTTGGCACAAAAACAAAACATGATGGTAAATATATGCATGTCATTTTTTTTTTTGAGATGAGATGGTCGACTGGTGGCCATTTTAGTTTCTAAAAAAAAAACAGATGTTGAACATGTCCTCAACCATTTCTCAGACAGGCATTCACCGATGTTCTTCAAACTCTGCAAAAAGATGAAAAAGGATGGCTCACAAAAGCACATCATTTCCTTTCGAGATCAGGTCCAAGATGGCAGACTGGCGGCCATTTTATTACTTAAAAGTGTCCCCAACCATTTATCCAACATGCATGATCGGATTTTTTTTCAAACTTGGAAAAAGCACAGTCTGCAATGGCATACACTTGCATCTATCTTTATTTTGTGGTCTTATCAAAAATGGCTGACTGGTAGACAAGCGGCCATTTTTGTTGTAACTAACCCAATGTTGAACACAACCTCAACCATTTGTCGGACATGCATTTACCGATGTTATTCAAACTTGGCAACCGGTTAGTGAATGATGGCTTACATGTGCACATCATTTTGCTTTTGAGATCATATCCAAGATGGCCGACTGGTGGCCATTTTGGGACTTAAACGTGGCCCCAACGATTTCTCAGACATGCATGGTAAGATTTTGTTCAAACTCGGCACAAACACAGTACATGATGGTATACACATGCCCCTCATTTTATTTTGTGATCTGATCAAAGATGACAGACTGTTGGAGTGGCGGCCATTTTAGTTGTACATAAATATGGGCTAGCCATTTAACTCCGTGCAGCAAAAATTACTAAAACAACGCGGGCTATGACATTTTATGTGCATTTTACTTGTTTAAATGTCATTTTTTGCCTCAAATGTTTGCAACACAATAACTTTTTGGGTTAAAGAAAAGTGTCCACTTTGGTATATGTTTTGTTCTGTCATGGTCCTAATTGATGACTGAAAATGAACTTATATAATGCAATAACTATGTAATATTCTGGAGCTATACATAATGTAATTTTCAATTGGAATTGAGCCGTGAAATTTCCGTTTTGATTTCTGACGAGCAATGCTGCCCCCCAGTGGATTTGGCACAAAGAACATTTTATGATGAGAATGAGCAACACAGAGGGAACACGTATATGCCTTTCAGCTTTTGATTCCATGAGTTTGATTCCAGGTCAGACTAAAACAGTCAAGATGGTGCTTCACAAGGAATATGTTGCATCGATGAGTCTGTCGATGCGTGGATGGGATGTGAAGCTAAACACTTGGTCTACTGATATAAAGGTATTCGAGACCTACACTGTCTTTCCTAAAGAGCAGGCCATTGTGTAACGGCACTCTGACCAAATACCAAATTATTCCTGCCGAAATGTGCCAGGCCTCTGCAGTGCTACAAGCAGTGGACAAATAGGTTGTAAAGCTGGCTGTCCCATTTCGGTTTATTTCATGATAAACCTTTAGCTTTACAGTGTCCTGCAGAAGTACTCGCCCCCTACCAATAATGCCTCATTTACAGTGCCTTCAGAAAGTATTCACACCACTCGACTTTTATCACATTTTGTTGTCACAGCCTGAATTTAAAATGGATTAAATTTAATTTTTTTGTTACCGATATACACAAAATACTCCATAATGACAAAGTGAAAACATGTTTTTAGAAATTTTTACAAACCAATTCATAGTGAAAAGTTGAAATGTCTTGCATCAACAAGTATTGAATCCCCTGAGTCAATGCTTTGTAGAAGCACCTTTGGCAGTGATTACAGCTTCAAGTCTTCTTGGGTACTGTACATCTGTATCAGCTTTGCACATCTGCATTTGGGGATTTTCTCCCATTCTTCCTTGCAGATTTGCTCAAGCTCTGTGATGTTGGATGGGGAGTGTCGGTGAACAGCAATCTTCAAGTCTTTCCACAGATTCTCAATGGGATTCAAGCCTGGGTTTTAGCTGGGCCACTCAAGGACTTACACGAAAGTAACGATTTGAATTTGGACCAAAAAGTTCAATTTTTGTCTTGTCTGACCACAAAACTTTTCCCCACATGCCTACAGTATCATTGAGATGCTTTTTCGCAAATTCCATATGAGCATTTAGATGCATCTTTTTCTGTAATGGCTTCTTTCTTGCCACTTGTCCATAGAGGCCAGTTTTGTGAAGGGAGCGGGATATTGCTTGATGAACACTTTCAGATCTTTGACATCCAAAACCAGTTTCCTGCTTGCCTCGCTGCTGCATTTGGTTGGGTGACCTGATCTGGGTGGAGTCTGGGTGTTATGATACGTCTTCCCCTTCTTAATGATGGATTTCACCGTACTCAAAGGGTTAATGAGTGACATCGAAATCTTCTTATAACCCTCTCCTGAATGGTGCTTCTGCATCACTTTGTGTTTCATTATGTTGGAAAGCTCCTTGGTCTTCCTGTTTGCCTTGTTGATTGACCAAGTGAGTTGCACCTCAAAAAGCTCCTTAGATAAGTGGTGAGCTTAATTTTTAATTTAAACCACTGATTACATACAGGTGAAATCTATTACACTTATTTTGTAACCTTCCCAACAAATAATTTGCTCCTGAAGTGATTTATGGTTAATTAAGCTCAATAGTTGATTTTGAAGTAAGTTTCTGAGTATCTATAACAATATTCTTTGGCTCATCATCTATAACAAGCCGGTACAAAACACTATCATGCCGGGATAGTGTTTTGCACTGGCTTGTCCAAGGATTATGACTAAATTTATTGTTATCTCTGTCATACACATAAAACAGATTATTGTAGGTTTCCACAGACAATAATGATACTTCATATTCTTTTGTGGGGTCAAGTTTCAGTGGGTATGGGATGAAGATGTGTAATCAGTTATCACTCATCATGATATTAAACCTCAGGATTGTGCTTCTCATGTTTTCGCCCCCTCCCATTTTCACTGGGGTGGAGGGGGGGGGGAGTTCATTCAATATGTATTTCACTGAAATAGGTTTGTTCTTCATCTGTCCATACGTCTCTCCATCCATCTATCCCACCTGTGGTTTTTCTGACATTTTTTCCCATGCCCTTTAACATATTAAACTGAAATTTGGTACATGGCTTTATTATGGTGGTGCTGAATGTATGGCAGCTTAGCTGACGGGGTAGCTATCATTTCTTGAAGCGCGACTGTGTCGCTGATGCAGTACTCCTCTACCAGTACACACACTGGAACTGGTACTCATTTCGCCGACCTCGGAAGGATGACAGGCTGAGTCAACCCCTGTGATGTATTAATTCAGCGGCCAATGGGGCTTGAACTCAGGACCCGAGGATCCCAAGCCGCCACCCTAACCACTGAGCCAACACCAGGCTGGCTTTATTATGATAAGTTACAGAACAGTTTCGAGTTTCAGGGTATTTCGTCAATTTTGTTCACAAAGTTATGCCTGATTTAGACTTAGAAAATATCAGATATTGTACATTGGCAGGCATCACGCCTTCAGCCTGGGTGTTAGTCCATGGCCCACTGCAAGTGCAATGATCCCAGGTATATAACCACAATGTATTATACATTCACATAAGCCGTATGCTTCTTTTTGCTTCATGTATGTACATCAGGTTATTGTACACTGTCCCTCCCTATTCTATCTTCAGGTGTTGCATGACGTCATCGCCAGATGCCGTAGGTCTTCGGCATCTGGTGATGATTTGCGCCAAAAGGGCATACTCAGTTTTCACTCCGTTTGTTTGTTTGTTTGTTTGTTTGGGTGATATCTCAGCCATCCGTTGATGGAAGCTGAAATTTGGGCACAATCGTGAACAAGTGCTTTGGCAAAAACGATATTTTAAACTTTTTATGAAACAAAAATTGTTTAATTAATTGATTGATTACTTAATTATTATCGATTTATTCATTACTTATTTATTTTATTTCTCATCAGGGCAATATCTCGGGCACCTTTTGAGCGAGAAAGCTGATAGTTGGACACGGCAGTGACCAAGTGATTTGGCTATAAACGGGATTTCTGCTTTATTAATTTGTCAACGAATTATTTAATTTTTCGACTAATTACTTAATTTTCAAAAAGTTGCACATTCGGATGAAACAGTGGTGGTTTAGGTACGCTATTAGCCAATTGGTTAATAAATAAATTATTTTACAATTCCTATTTATTTATTCGAATTACGCAATTAATAAATCAATTATTGTGTACCGTTCCCTCCCAATTCCATGTCCATGTGCTGCACGGCAGCATCGCCGGGCACCAAAGGCGCCCTGGCAATGTCGCGTGCTGGAGGATATGGTATTTATTTCTTTGGCAAGGGGGCAGTGTACTTTGAATGTCGGTCTCCTTGCTTTTATTATTTTTGGCACAGAACATGCAATTATACATCTCCAAAATAAATGAACATTCATTGGGACTGGACAAGTATTGCAAATAAATTTTTGTTCTTGTTTAATATGAGATAAAATATCTTTGTATTGACATTCATTATTTATTTTCATATTCATTAACTGGTCTAAAATGGCTGATGCCTCATTAAAACAATTGTTATTTCCAGCCTTCTTACTCTCTTATGGTAATAACAGTTTATTAACTAATTGTGATGGGTCATTCGGAAGAAAGCTAACATTGATATGAGAACCAAGCATCTTACTTAAAGCTTATGTAACATGTTTTTGCTTCTCATTCTTCTTTGTTTTCCCACTTATATAAACCATATAATCAAGTGAGTTCAGCAAATCAATACATACTCTATTATCCTCATTTTTCATATTCAACAGTTTAATGAAATACATGAACCTTGATGTCCATCTTTTGTTAGAAGAAACATTAATCTGGGAGTTAATTTTACATTTGGTTGAGCAGAACTGAAGAATGTCAATTCATCATGAAATATCAATACCTTTTCATTAACAAGATGGAACTGACTGAGCTGATTATTTTTTTCTGTAAAGAGACCTACTATGGTTTTCGTATCTTTTATATATTCATTGTTCATAATATCCTCAACAACAAAATTTGGAGATTGATTTACCTTTCCCTGTTGTTTAAATAACTTTTCATCATATTATAATTCTTCTATTTCTCCTAATTCTCCCTCTGTCATTTTGATGCACATCTTTTACGTAGTTTGCACAGTCATGTAAGACCAAATTTCCAGGAGTTTTTCAGGCCAAAAAAGTTGTTTTCCAGGACTTTTAATGCAAACGTTTTATGTACAAGTGACATTGGATTTTTCAATGTGACGTGTACGTAAGTCTCCAAAACAATTAAATCGTCCAAGCGACTGCATTTTTTGATAGAACTATTCAAGAAGATACTTAGAAGAATATATAGAAGATAGAAGAATACTTGCATTAGGTTTGGAAAGACAAAAAATAAATATAAATGAAATACAACTGAAATATAAATATCTGCCCTGGAGGCGAAACATTCCATAATAAGGGAGTTGGGCTGGTCATTTAAAATCACATGTGACTCCATACTTTTGTGCTTGGTACCTCTTGCATGACTGCGAAGTGCGCTTTCCCCCATATCGAACCATGTGTTGCAGCCAAGACTCATTGGGGTTAAAGAATGCATCTTTATGAATAACGAAAGTTATTTCTTAAGTATCTGTTCAGTTAAGAGTATAGTAATACGTGTGGTATATGTGTTGTGTATGTATTAGATAGATAGTCTTTTCCCCATCCACAGTGTTCTTTTTGCTCTATAAACTGTTATTTTCCTTTTCTCACTTCTTCTTGAACCACTTCGAACCAGATGAGTCACATCCTGTTGCCTTTTTGCCCACCTTCTCTCTTTCCCCAAACTGGTTGAAACTGGCCAATCACCACCGTGCCATGACAGTTGAGAGACTTGGATCAGGAATGGTACATGCCCAATAAAAGCAAGACCAATTTGTGGGAGAGGTCCATGAAACTCGGCCAATCACATGAGGTGAGAGAGTGATATGCGCCTCAAAGCATCCCCCAATGAGAACGGGGTCGAATGCAGATTTGCAGATCAAGAAGGAAAAACAGGCGGTGTAACCCATGGATAGAGGGGGAATAAGTTACTCATGGTCATGAGTCTGTCTGTATCATTATCAGCTCGCTGGCTCGCTCGCTGCAGTCAGTGAGTCTCTCAGTTGTCGGTCAATCGGAGGGGAGTTTTGGATCGTCGAGAGCTCACTTAGTTCTTCCCCTTGCTTGCCTGGGTTACCGTCATTGCTGCCTGCCTGCAGTGATGAGAAGCTGCAGCTGCCCCATCTGGTGCAAGCTCTCATCGGCTCCTGGTCGTTTCTTGGGATCCCGTCAGTGCATCGTTGTGCCTCTCGGTGGCGGTGTACTGGAGTGCCCTGTGCAGGATGTGCCGGAATGGACAAGGAAGCTGCCATTACATCTCAGTGCACTGAAGGTCGTTGGTGTGTACCTCACAGCTGTAGTGTTTGGTACCACCAAAGAGCATCAACCAAGTAAAGAACAGAGCACAAGGATGCTATTCACCATGGGCCCATGCCCTCCAGTCGCTGTAGGCTTGCAGCTCATGCAACCATCTGGAGACTCATGATTGCTCCTCAGAGCTGTTATCAAGGTTATAAAAGGTCCAACTCCTTCACCCCAACTCTTTCTTTCTTGCTTTTTTTATTTTTCTTTTCCTTGCCAGATGTCTGTGGGTCCTATATTAGAATTCCTAAGTTAACTGTACATGTCTGATATTCCATGAGTTGTGAGTGATGCGGAGGGGTAACGGTGAATGTTTTGTTGAATGACATTGGTGATGTACAAATTTGTGTGTGTAAATAGAACTGCTTGGTCTTTATGAGCATGGTGCATTATGTTTGTCCAAGCGGTGGCATGCGGTGGTGCAGGGGTTTATAGCGTAATTGACAGGTCAGAGGTCATCATGTGATGAGGTAAGCTCGGCCTCCTTAATTAGTATCGGTCACGTGGTGACTCAGTGAGGACCCTGCTCGTACATGCGGCTCCACTGGGTGGCAAGGCAGCGCATAGGCCCAAACACTTTGCCTTGGAGACTTGGGGTTGATTGGCACTTCTGGTCACGTTAATGTGACTCATGGATTCAGATCGGAGTTATCTGGACCAACCATGACTGCCAGTACTGCCGAAGCATTTTCTTGGCAAGAGTTATGCTGGGTGGTTTGCCGTTACCCACCACCTCCTTTCTGGTCTTGGACCATCTACTTTTTCCGTGCTTTATCACCCCCCGCCCCAGCTTTCTGCAGGGCACACATGGTCCACCATCAACCCCCTTCTGGTGATACTCCCAAAATCCAGAATCACTGCTCATCTCCACTCATTCGTTCCTATTTTTTCCCACCTGTTGATCCAACTTGCACATTCCCTTCAATGTCATTCTTCCCTCCAAGTCATCACGACAGATCCTCGCCACCATATCAGATCAACCCCCATCCAAAACCATGATATTTTCTACCCCGATTACTCCCCCCCACCCCCACCCCAAAGCACTCCTTCCAGATTTCCAGTTTTTAATTCCTCAGAGTTGACTCTGCATCCATCTTGTCCACCCACTACATCCTCCCCTTCCCCTCTTTCCTGACAGCATCAGCTCATGTTACCGTTACATTAAGTTCATGACCGCCAACACACAACAGGAGTTAACCATCAACTTTCCTGGCACATTAACAAGAACAACTACTCAATGGAAGCCATCAATAGTCTTGCCTTTACATAAAGAAATGCCACCAATGCTTGACAAATTGAGACAAATCATTAACTGCTAATTTTGCGAAGCTTGCGGAGATTTTCGTGTATCAATGACACATGTCCAACATTGGTTCTAACAAAGACACAAAACAATTTGGGAAATGAGTTGATATGTCCTCAACTCGTTATGTTCTACAGCTGCAACATTTCCTGTATGATGGTGCTGACAAACCTGCTTCAATTTCTAGTATTGTCTTGACCAATTATTCAAAGGCTTTTGACTCGGTGAATCATCCATTAACTGTTAACAAACTGTATACTATGGGAGCAATACCTTCCTTGATTGATTGGGTGTGCAGCTTTCTTTCACATCGTGTTCAGCAAAGTACAAGCGGCAGCTTTCTATTCCTTTAACAGCAACAGGTGGTGGTGTCCCACAAGGAAAGCATCTATGACCGCTCCTGTTTTTTTGGCTGTCATCAACAATGCTCTTCAATAATTATCAAACATCAGGACATGGAAATATGTGGATGACTTAACGTTGGTATTGTCACGTCAAATAAATTCTCTATCTCCTTCTCCACATATCCTCCAGATAGTCCTCATGGAATTTCAACAATGGTGTACACATTCCGAGATACAACGTAACCACACTAAGTGTCAGGTCACGCGGGTGTCTTTCACTCTCAGCCAGCTCCCCCCCTCATAGATCCAACAAAATAAAGTTCAATTACAGGAAGGTTAGCAAGTTAAACTACTGGGTATTGTCATTAGCAATGACCTAAAGTGGGCTGATCATGTAAACCTCAATACCTCAAAGGCTTCAAGAAAGTTGTATATGCTTCGACCATTGAAGAAGCTCCGCAAATCCGTCAGAAGATCTGATCGGTGTACACATCTTGCCTGCCAACTGAATTCTCTACAGGAATGGCATGAGGAACTTTGTAATAACTTTGCATCTTCTTTGCATCGTATATTTCCAAACTGGTGACCTTAAAACAATCAACATGCAAGTAACTGTGTCATCGTGATATATTCTGTGCAATCAAATTAAGGACTGAATGCTACTGAAAAATGCAATGCCCTCTATTATCAGACTGTTGAATCATGACATGCATCCCTTTTTATTGTGATTCATATTGTTACAGCACAGAGTTCAGAGCTCACCTTGAGAGGAAACACTCGAGTTTCTCCTGAACACCTGGTCCTGAGGCTGCCGACCACAGATAACTCTGCCGTCCAATGGGCTGTAGTTCTTATACAGCCGTAGCCACTTGATTTAGATTATCAGTCTACTCAACACTATCACACCTCATTGCCTGCCCCGATATGTAATACGCCATGGTCTCTAGTGTTCCTGTTCCCGTGGGCTCGATGGGCTTTGCACTGGCCTTCATGGGCTCTACACTGGCTTCATTGCACTCTGCACAAGCCTCCATGGGCTTAGCAGGTTATAGAGAGAAATTTAGGCTCAGAACAGAGAAATTTAGTCAGAAGGTTACAAACAAGTCTCTCCAAAATTTTAGAAGAACATGGAAGAACATATATGGGTCTGTAATTGTGAATAGCCTGATGATCGTTACTTTTTGAAAATGGGAGTGACTTGAGCAACCTTCAGATTCGGAGGAACAAAACCAGTAAGAAAAGATGGATTGAATATGTGGGCTGAGGGGTGAGAAATAAAAGATATGACAGACTTTATCACAGAAGAACGAAATTTATCAAAGCCACAACTAGTGTCACTATTGAGCTTACTGCCAATCTCAATTATTTCAAAATAATTTGTTGGTACAAGGAAAAAAGATGATGTCTTGGAGTTGGGAAAATAGTCCTTGAAGTGCATGTGACTTGGTGAGATTTTATTAGCGAGTGATGCACCAATGTTCGTAAAATAAGTATTGAAGGAATGAGCAAAATTGTTGCGGACCTGGGGTTAGAGGCTCGCAATGAGAGGAAGCATTGAAATTCCTCCCAAACAACTGGTCCTGAGGCTGCGAGGCACAGATAACTCCACACACTGGCAGGTTGCAAGGCAACCATGAACACCGATTGGCATGGCCAATCTGGGCAGGGTTACACTACTTTACGTGATTCCTAACCTGTGGCGGGCTGGTCAGTTAGGGTCACATGGCCTCAGAAAACACTCGGATTACTGCTGAGCAATACACTGAGTGTGCGCTGGCTAACAAGAGCAATTTAGTGCGGTATAACTTCCCGGCTAAGCTAATGTGCGGACCATGCTGGACCAATGAAGGAAAAGATGAAATGGGCTGGGTACATTTATAACAAGCAAGGCGAGGAAAATTATGTTGCAAAATAATGGGTTTATTCTCAAAATTGTGTGCAGCAGGGGAAAGGAAGGAATTATTGGGTGCAGCAAAAGAAAATCCAATTATTTATAAAAGAGACACAGTGCAAAGTTATCCCGATATTAACTTTTACAATCTTATGTTACATATGTTATAGGTGCCATCACTCACACACACACACACACACACACACACACACACACACACACACACACACACACACACACACACACACACACACACACACACACACACACATTAGAAATTACCCAGAAAGAAGAGAAGCAGTTGAGGTGGAGGTGACCTTATTGTACCTGGCATGGTCGACAGACCTACACAACCCAATCGCTTAGGAAGGAGGATGAAGGAAGAAAACTGGGGGTGTTTCCAGTGCATGAATGGGAGGTGCAAATCGGTAATTGTTGCTCTTTTAGTTTGTGTGCCCACAGTGGATGAGACAATCAGATTGGGGAGATGATGCGTGAGAAAACAACTTAATGGTAACACGTGTGAGAAAGACTGTAAATATTTCGCTAATGACTGTGGACTGCCGTCAAAGCTGAGCGCTGATGACCCGGGCAAGGATGATACAACAATGACCCCCAGAAACGCTCACTCCACCCTGCTTTCCTCGCTCAGTTGTGCTGCTCTCTCAGCTCGGGTGATGCTCGGCTCACTAAAGGCTTCGAAGGACGAAGAGATTCTGCTTTGGATACTGGACAAAAGAGTGACTGAGCCTGATTTGCTCTCTTTTATGGAGCCTGGAGTGGAGGAGTGGCCAGAAAGTGGATTAAAAGACCCTGTAGGCATTTCCGCGTGTTCCCATTGGTGTGTGGATGTCATCGTGAGTCATAGCCATGCTCCACCAGACTCCAGAGCCGAAAATGGCTTCAGTTACATTCCAGCCTGACCACGTGACACAGCTCTGTAATTAACATTGGCCAAGGGTCTTCAGGAGTGCTCTCCAGCCATGAATGTGCACTGAATTCCGTTTGAGAATTGTTATTTAGCCGAACACCAGGGCCACCAGGATGTCATTGAACGAACCCCAACACATATTTGCACTTCAAGTTACATGCCAAAATACCACAGCTCGTAATGTCCTTCATTCCCCCGGCATCCTCAGATACTGTGGTGAGTACCCAGGAAGTAAACTGTGGTTGGGGCAGCTTGCAGCAGTTGTTGTGAGATGGAGCAAGCACTGTTGAATTTGAGGTGAAGGCATTGAAGTGTTGGGAGTGGTTGAAGCGGTTGTGGTGAGGAGGTTGAAGTGGTTGGTCATGGTTGTGGCATTTGTGGTAAAAAGGTCGGGCGGGCATAGGTTGTTGTGGAAATTTTTAGAAGGTGTTGTGAAAATTACGGTGAGAGTTGTAGAATTGTGGTGAGCGTGGTGATGGTCTGAGATGAGGGGTCAGGTGGCTTATGGCACTCAGTATGAACAGGAAATGGCACGCATATGCAAATGAGGCGATAGCCGTGCGTTTGTGACGACTTGCAGATCGTGTTACTGGCCTGACGTGCAGGCATGCTTGGTTTTGTGTGAAATAAAAGGAAGTAAACGACACAAAAGAATAGAGGATTTGAAGACGTACAGTAAATAAAAGCCTTTCACAACACATCTTGTCCCACGTACCCACTAGACATATGGAAGGGCTAACTCAAAAAACACTAACGAGATAACTGTCTCAGGATCGCTATATGTCGGATGCCATTTCCTCGGCGGAGTGCCGGCTTTGCCCATCGGAGCAATTTTCCATAATATCCACTTCATTACCTTTGCCAAGAATTTTATTAATTTTATGCCAAGTATTCTGCATGTTATTTTTATTCATGCATAACTTATTGATGTAATATTTCATTTTGGCAAGTTGGATAGTAGCAGTTAATAGGATATGGAAGCTCCTATAATGTCGCCCATTATTCTCAGAGGGATTATGAAAGAAGCACCAATGCAGCCTATTTTTTTTTATATAATTACAGGAGTTTATAATGGACTGTGTGAGCCATGGATGACTGATCTTTCCTCTTCCACTCCTTTTTGTAACAAGTGGGAAATGGCGATTGTAAGAGTTAGTGAGAAGAGAAAGGAAAGTATCACAAGCAGTCTGCTTGTTGGGATTTATGGACTTAACCACCAATCCAAGGATTTGATATCTGCATGTAAAATAACCCAGTGTTGTCGTTGATCTCCCTCCGTGACGTTACTATTTTGAACAGAACTGGAATTTAGAAAAAAAACAGGAGTAATCTGGAGTCGAGGTAAATGATCGGAAATGTCAGTATTGAGGATAACTGCGTAAATATCATCATCGTGATTTGTCAGTATGTTATCAATAAGGGTAGTACTTTGAGGGGTACTGCGAGTTGCCTGGTCATCAGAGGATGAAATCCAGATAGGTGAAAAGTATTGACGAAGTCATCAGGGGGTTCATGATTAGAATAATTAAGCAAGTTGAAATTAAAATCTCTCATTACATAACAGTTTCCTTTCTTCGGCAATAACATCAAGACAAAAATCAAGACATCGAAAATTTTCAGGATGATTACGTAAAAATCCTTTGTACGAGTCTCATGGAAATTTGTGATCCATTGTTTTGAAGCAATGGTGATCCATGACATATGGATTGTGACGGGGGTAATCTGTGACGTGGAATGGAAAAGGAGGGAGGGG
This sequence comes from Eptatretus burgeri, assembly GCF_056783735.1. Taxonomy (NCBI): domain Eukaryota; kingdom Metazoa; phylum Chordata; class Myxini; order Myxiniformes; family Myxinidae; genus Eptatretus; species Eptatretus burgeri. The sequence continues at coordinate 54,145,986 of NC_140965.1, forward strand.
GAGGTTTGAAGTAATGAGGGCATCAGGAGTGCTGCATGCGAACTGAGACTGGTTCTTCAACTACAAAGCCCTGACTGAAGAAACAGCTTCACCCTGCGAGAAGCTGGTCGTTCTTACCGACTGGTTTGTACTCGACGATTATATTGCCTTGTTGGTATTCATGCAGGCATCACCTCTTTGGTTGCATCGATACGGCAAGATGCATATGCATGTTCATTCTCTGTCTCTCTCTCTCTCTCTCTCTCTCTCTCTCTCTCTCTCTCTCTCTCTCTCTCTCTCTCTCTCTCTCTCTCTCTCTCTCTCTCTCTCTCTCTCTCTGTCTCTCTGTCTCTCTGTCTCTCTGTCTCTCTGTCTCTCTGTCTCTCTGTCTCTCTGTCTCTCTCTCTCTCTGTCTCTCTCACCTCTCTCTCTCTGTCTCTCTTACCTCTCTCTCTCTCTCTCTCTCGCTCTCTCTCTCTCTCTCTCTCTCTCTCTCTCTCTCTCTCTCTCTCTCTCTCTCTCTCTCTCTCTCTCTCTGTCTCTCTCTCTCACTCTCTCTCTCTCTCTCTCTGTCTCTCTCTCTGTCTGTCTGTCTGTCTGTCTGTCTGTCTGTCTGTCTGTCTGTCTGTCTGTCTGTCTCTCTCTCTCCCCTCCCACTTTGCACAGCTGTTGTTCGCTTGGCACGCACGTGCAATCGCACGGGGCTGTTGCTCAGTCTCTGGCGGTATGTGTGAGGCCTGTGTTGCTTCTCCTTTCTCTCTTCTTATCATCTTCTTTTCTTTTCTCTCATGTATTTTTTTTTTGGAGTATCCGTTTGTAAAAACTCTCTTGTTGTTAATGCTTTATCGATTACTTTAAAATGAATTGTTTTCTTCTTTTTTCCACTCTTATATATTATCCTTTGCTTTGCTGTGGTGGTTTATTGAAAACCTTGTATTGAATTTTTTTTATCTTTTATACTTTTTTTTTTTGTAAAAAAAAAGGACCTAAAAGTCAAAGTCTCTTTCTCTCTCTCGCCCCCTGCTGGCTGTTGGTATGTTGTGTGTCTGTCATGGCCGCTCCTTGCTTCGTGTCGTGAGTACCCCTCCTCTGCTGTGCTGTTTGGTGTTTCCACTTTTCCCATTTTTCGTTTCCCATGTCTCTCTCTCTGTCTTGATGTAATATTTCATTTTGGCAAGTTGGATAGTTGCGGTTAATAGGATATGGAAGCTCGTATAATGTCGCCCATTATTCTCAGAGGGATTATGGAAGAAGCACCAATGCAGCCTATTTTTTTAATTACAGGAGTTGATAATGGACTGTGTGAGCCATGGATGACTGATCCTTCCTCTTCCACTCCTCTGCTACTTTCTACTTGTGGACTTTTTCCGTGTTTTTTTTTTCCTTCCTGTCTGGAGAAGAAAGGAAGAGAGAGCCCACGGTCTCGTGTCGAGAAAATCGTAGGCCGAAGGCCTGTCATGGCCGCCGGGGGAGGTTTTTCTCGTTCACTGTGACCGTGTTCTTTGTTAATTCTCAACTTTAATCATTGATTTCTTGGTGTTTGTGAAAACCCCTTATTTCTCCCGATAAAGTTTATTAACTTGTTTTCTTGAGTTAGAATGGCGGGTGAACGTTTCCGTGTCGAGATGTTCGAGTCACTAACTCGTAAACCAAGCTGTTTTTTTGCTTCCCTCCCAGTGAGTGGAACTAACGACGTGCTTTCCGCCATCGGTAACATCGTTGGTTTACATAATGTTCGTGCTGCTTCTCGCATGAATAAGGAGTTTGTGGTGTTTGTGTCGGAGGAACACGTCGTCGCCACGGTGGTTGAGCATGGCCTGTTCATCGAACCGAACACTTACCTCTCTATGTTCGCTTTACCAGCCCCAACGGTTAAAGTTAATATTAATAATATTCCACCATTTATAAGGAACCAGGACTCGTGTAACCAGTTAAACAAGTTCGGTAAGGTTGTGTCGAGGATCTCAATGGTGCCGATGCATCATGTTAGCGATAAATTTAACCACGTCATGTCCTTTAAAAGAGTGGTTTGTATGATACTACCTGAAAATGTAAAAACACTGAATGTTGTACTGAGTGTAAAAATCGACGGGTTTGAATATAAAATGTTTGCCTCCTCAGAGGTTATGACCTGTTTTGGGTGTGGAGCTTACGGGCACGTGAAGAGTGTTTGTCCCAATGCGGTTACACCGCAACAAAGTGAAGGTTCAGTGTGGAACGATTCTTCCTCACCACAAATTAATGGGGAGAAGGTGAATCGGGAGCCTAGCCCCCCCCCCCCACCGGCTGAGGTGTTCGACGAATTGGACTCGTCCACCCCAACCGGCGCTGGAGAGAGGGTGTGTAATCGTGATGTAATTAATCCACCCCCACCAAACGAGGAAGTGAAAGTGGTTCCTTCCTCTCCTTTCCCATCCACTGTGCAGGACAGTGTGGACGATATGGAGGTATCTGTTATGGATAACAGGAAAAAAGGCCAAAAACGGTCAAATGTTGATGCATTTGATGCTAAGGAGCAGAATAAGGTCCAGATCGTGTCAGGCTCGGTGGATCTCCAAGGGACGTCTCACATTGGAAACCCCTTGGTGGTACCGGAGTCGTGTGCGGATGTGGAAACTTCGCTTGCTCCACTGGCCGACTGAGTGGGACACAGAGAACAGTGAGGTATCTCAGGATGTTTTAAGTGTTTGTCCTGTTAGCCAAACTTGTTCAGACGAGTTAACAGCTTTGTCTGACAGTGATGGAGAAATACATAAAGGGGAAAATCCCTGTGATTTAAATGTCAACCCCTCCCTCACAGATGATGATGTAAGGGTTGTAGAGGGGAAGGACATGGACAAGGCAATTTTGGAGGGGTCCGTAAACAGAGCAGAACTTTCTGTTGAGCCAAAAGTAAGTGTTCCACAAGTAATAGGAGAGGCCATAGATGAAGCACTTGATTCAGATGAAACCTCTTATACCCCACATTTTAATGCTTTCAGCTCTCAAGAGGATGAAGGGGGAAACGACACAACCTTAGTGTCTCAAGAAAATGTGATTAAATTCCTGGATGATACGTTCAGGAAAAGATACGTAAAAATCACAGATTACTTCCCGAATTTATACGATTTCATTAAAACTACAAGGAGTGTGATTCGTGATCCTTATCAGGTTAACATGTCAGATCCTCAATTACAAAGGTTAAGGAAATGTGTTACTTGGGCTGGAAAACAGCTTCAGGAAGAACTAATAGTGGGGCAACTTAGCTAAATATAGCATAACAATTGTGCATTTTGTGAGGAAAGCACCAAATTTGGCACACTAGTCCCCTATGATATTATGAACAGATTTGGATATTGGGCCATCTCAAAATTTTTGATGACAGTGGAAAATGGCTGCCACAGCCATCGGCGGCTGAATTTGAGATGGCCCAATATCCAAATCTGTTCATAATATGATAGGCTACTAGTGTGCCAAATTTGGTGCTTTCCTCACAAAATGCACAATTGTTATGCTAAGTTGCCCCACTATAACAGAATTGAGATAAAAGTAGCATCCCTGAACATCAATGGAGGCCACAGTTGTGTGCGTCACCTCCAGGTATTTCAGCTCTTCCAAAATGAAAAAAAATTGATGTGCTAATGATACAGGAGACGCATGCAAATCAGTCTTCTGGGGATGAGCGGTGTAAAATCTTTAAAGGTTGTCTTTTTTTCTCGAGTGCGCTTGTTCAGGCCAAGGCTGGTGTGGCAATAGTGTTGCATCCTCGACTTCAGCCTTAGGAGATAACTTGTAAGGAAATTTGCAAAGGTTACTTACTGTCTGTGCAATTTGTCAGTAGTAACCTAAAGATTTGCATGACAAATGTTTACTGTCCTAGTGCTGACTCTGATAGAGGTGCCTTTCTGTACAAGTTGGCAGAGTTTGTAAGCACCATTGACTTAACCATGTTGTTGTGTCTGGGGGGTGACTACAACTGCACCCTCAACCCACAACTTGATCGGAACACTTGTGAGCCTCATCCACCCAGTGCAAGGCCTTTGGCACAGCTCGTCAAAAAGTTAAAACTGGTGGATGTGTGGCGGGTACAAAACCGTAATATCCATCAGTATACATGGGTTTGTGCATCAAGAAATGTTTTGACGATGGCTCGCCGAGACAGATTTTATGTTAATCATCAAATGGTAAACATTGTTAAGAACTCTTATATTAGGCCGTCTTGTTTTTCCGATCATCACATGATTATCATGGTGTGTGGCTTTCCTCATCATGTCTGTGGAAGTGCATATTGGACTTTTAATTTGAAACTTTTACAAAGTGCACATTTTATAGAAGCTTTTAAAATGGTTTGGGAAAAATGCGAGTCACAAAAGGGTTCATATTTGAACTTAAGGCAATGGTGGGACTGCACAAAGTCCCAAATCAAATGTTTTTTTGCCAACAATACTGCTCTTACAGCACATACAACACTTTTGTTGTGATATCTGCTTTAAAAAACGATATACTTATCTGTGAGCAGAAAGCTGGATTGTCTAGCATGAATGTCCAGCAGTTGTCAGAGAAAAGGACCCTTCTGGCTGAAATGGTGAAAGAGCGGGTGGCTGGTGCATTCGTCCGACTGCGGAACAAAAAAATCCAACTTGACACACCAAACAAAGGGTTCTTCAATTTGAAAAAAACGGTCAAGACCTCTCAACAAATCCATGCTTTCCGCGCTCTTCTGGTGGTGATTTGTTGACCTCCCAGAATGATATCAAGCATGAACTACAAAACTATTTTTCTAAACTCTTCGCATAAAGAGCTGTGAATGAGGAGAACAGGAATGCGATGCTTGAACAGCTCCCTTCTGTCTGAAGACCAATAACAATTGCTTGAGCCTGGCATTTCTCTTGGAGAACTTACTGCTGCGCTCAAGGATAGCAAGGATGGGAAAGCCCCTGGACTAGACGGCCTTCCGGCTGAATTTTATAAGGCTTTCTGGGACATCCTAGGCCCTACTCTTCTTTAGGTCTTTCATCAGAGTGTTGAACAAGGTGAATTGCCACTAAGCTGCCGGAGGGCAGTTTTGTGTCTCCTTCCGAAGAAAGGAAACCTGCATGAGACCGCAAATTGGCGGCCTGTGTCACTCTTCAGCACGGACTATAAAATATTGTCAAAAGCACTTGCAACCCATCTAAAGGAAGTCATCTCTTTCTTGATTGGCACTGATCAATCATACTGTGTTCCAGAACGTTCCATGTACGATAATATTTTTTTGGTGAGAGACTTGATCAGTCTTGGTCGAACTACATCTCCTGGTTTTGGTTTATTACTTTTAGATCAAGAAAAAGCTTTTGACAGTGTTAACCATTCTTTTGTGTTTGATGTATTAAGGAGAACAGGGTTTGGGGAAAAATTTATTGCTTATGTTAAGTTATTGTACAAAAATGCATCTTGTCTGCTGAAGGTTGATAATAGCCTTTGTTACCCTTTCCCCTTTCCCCTTTCAGCGAGGCATCCGTCAGGGCTGTGCGCTATCAGGCATGCTCTACAATCTATCCGTTGAACCTTTATTAGTTTTACTTCGGAACTCAGTGTTAGGAGTCTCTTTCACAAAACTCCAAAGTCGTTGTTTCAGCTTATGCTGATGATATTTGTGTTGCTATTGCAAATCAAAAAGATGTTTCTGAGGTCTCTCGTTGCCTTACCCAGTTTGAGTTTGCTTCTACTGCAAGGGTAAATTGGAAAAAAAGTGTAGCTTTTTGGGTGGGCCCCAGATCGCCTTCCTCGTCCCTGCCTGTTTTACCAGGAGGAATACAGTGGAGTAGTGAGAGGTTTAAATATTTAGGCTTATTTCTAGGAATTGAAGCGTATGAACAAAAAAATTGGGAGAACTTCCTGGAAAAAATTAAATTGAAACTGGCAAGGTGGAGAAGATTGTACCAACTTCTCTCGCTGAAGACACTGGGGTCAATCATAAAGAACCTGGTGGTTCCATTTATTTGGCATAGAGTTATCCCACTTGAACATCCGAGATACTTGGTCACAGGTATTCAGAGGAATGTGACTGATTTTTTTTCTGGGGTGGCCACCATTGTCTGGGCCCAGGCGTGGTCTGCAGACCCCGAAATGCGGGTGGTCAAAATCTGATGCATATCCCAAGTCGGATAATGGCATTCCGAATTTCCACGATTAAGCACCTACTGTACAGTGAGTGTGTTCGTTGGCGACATCTCACAAATGCCTGGTTGCAGAAAGTTGAAGGTCTGAAATATGACCGTGAACTTTTCCTCATCGACCTGTAACACGTTGACATGTCTCAGCTCCCCAGTTTTCATCAGAGCCTTTTGAATGCTTGGCAAGTCCTCGGAGTGCAACGTTTAGACTTTAGAGGTATCATACGAGGCCCAAAAGTTTGTACATGAGTCAGTTCGGAATCCTTTATTCTCTAGAATTTCAACCTCCAGGTCGTGTATGCTTTGTTTCACCAGTGTTGGAATAAACAGTGCAAGACCTGTTGCATCCATCCTTGAATGCCTGGCTACCTGTAAGCTCACTTTTATTAAAAACTGGTGTTCGTTCTTCTCGTATTGTGGAAAATGTCTTGAAAGCAGTAATTCAAACCTTTCATGGACTAAACATCGGGTGGACCAGGGTGGATGAAGTGGTAGACTCACGTCTCTATTTCCCTGAACTTCAAATTGCCTCAAAAAAACAAGAGGGTGTGTTCTCCTCAAACTTAGAGGAAATTGGTGTGTTTCACGTCATTGGGAAAGCAGCTATCTACAACACATGTCTGGAAGGATGGAACATGTATAACTGGTTTTACAAAAATGTTTAAAAATCGGTGGAATGAGACCTTACCTGCTGGAGCGTTTTTTTAACTCCAGTGTGGAACAAAATGTATAGTTCTCCAACTCTTGGGCGAACTGGAGACCTGAATGGGAGACTAGCACATCAAGCCCTGGTCACACAGACATTCCTCCATAAGTTTAATTCTTCTGTTCTAATTTCTTGTCCTTTTTTGTGATTTGATTGAAAATGTTGCCCACGTTTTTATTGAATGTAAGAGATTGGTACCCCTCTTTCTCTTCCTTCAACAGCTTTTCTATAAATTTAATTGTTTTTTTCCTTTCCAGTCTTTATTTATGGAATCGGGGGAAATTGTAAAAGTAAACCAGTCCTCTCGTTTTTGTCTTTTCTTTTAGGCATTGCTAAACTGGCAATTTATAAAACCAGGAAAGCAAAATTGAAGGGGAAAAATGCAAATGTGCTTTTGTGCTTTCAAGGTATGGTTTCGGCACGAGTGAAAATGGAGCAGGCTCATCTTTTGAGCCTGGATATTGTGGGTGATTAGTGGTACACTGATGAGGTTTTGAGTTTCTTTTCGTGATGGAATCTGTTTGTAAAAGTGTAAAGTACTTGCACTTACTTTTTGCATATATGTATTGTTCTGTCGTGGTTTTGACATGAACAGACACCCTTGTTTGTATTGCTTTTGTTGAATTTATTTTTGCCGTAAAATCGTTTGGATTTGTTTTTATGGAGTGTGTTTTTTCTGGTGTGTTTTTTTTGATACTTTTATAATAAAAGCATACAAAAGTCTCTCTCTCTCTCTCTCTCTCTCTCTCTCTCTCTCTCTCTCTCTCTCTCTCTCTCTCTCTCTCTCTCTCCTCTCTTTCTTTCTCTCTCTCTCTCGCCTCTCTTTCTCTTTCTCTTTCTCTTTCTCTTTCTCTCTCTTTCTCTCTCTTTCTCTTTCTCTCTCTTTCTCTTTCTCTCTCTTTCTCTTTCTCTCTCTTTTTCTCTCTCTCTCTTTCTCTCTCTCTTTTTTTTCTCTCTCTCTCTTTTTTTTCTCTCTCTCTTTTTTTTCTCTCTCTCTTTTTTTTCTCTCTCTCTCTTTTTTTTTCTCTCTCTCTCTTTCTCTCTCTCTTTTTTTTCTCTCTCTCTCTTTTTTTTCTCTCTCTTTTTTCTCTCTCTCTCTTTTCTCTCTCTCTCTCTCTTTTTCTCTCTCTCTCTCTTTTTCTCTCTCTCTCTCTTTTTCTCTCTCTCTCTCTTTTTCTCTCTCTCTCTCTTTTCTCTCTCTCTCTCTTTTTCTCTCTCTCTCTCTTTTTCTCTCTCTCTTTTTCTCTCTCTCTTTTTCTCTCTCTCTTTTTCTCTCTCTCTTTTTCTCTCTCTCTTTTTCTCTCTCTCTTTTTCTCTCTCTCTTCAGCACTGCTGGTATGAATTGTGGTCCTTAACGGCAAGCAGTAGACTTGGATTAATATGCTTGCTTCTGTCTCTGATAATACCAAGCTCACCCTCTGGGGACTTGCAACACGACTGACCAGTCGGACTTCAACCTGTGTGCACTCAACTGGTCAGGGCTGCTTCAAGCGTATCCACAACCGACCTCTCCATCCATTCGTAGCCAAATGAAATTTTATTTTAAGAACTGGATACCTGAGATAAGATATCACCAAAAGTCGTGAGTTAATTCAAAGCTGCTTTGACACCTGTGCCATTTGTACTTTTATCATTTGAAGAGATTTAAGATCATTGAGTGTTTCTTTTACTTTGGGGGTTCTGGGGAAAATCATTATTATGGGATGCTTTTAAACAGTATTAGTGTTTTAAAGGTAGACAGTGGGAATTAATAAATTACTTATTACTAAATATCCTTCCGTCTTGTGTCATACGTTGGTTTCACCTGTTAAACAATAGACGGGAAATATTACACTCGGTGTACAAAACATGAGGAACACTTTCCTAATTTTGAGTTGCACCCCCTTTTGCCCTCAGAACAGCCTCATTTGATTGGGACATAGAATCCAGAAGGTGTCGAAAGTGTTCCAGAGGCATGTTGGCCCATGTTGACTCCAATGCTTCTCACAGTTGTCTCATGTTGGCTGGGTGTGGATATCTACTCTGAATAGCTCGTTCCATCTCATCCCACAGATAGTCAATGGGTTTGCGATCTTGTGACTGCACAGGCCACTGAAGTAAGCTGAATTTACTGTATTGGTCATTAAACAATTCCTGGATAATCCTGGCTTTATGGCATGGGGAATTATCCTGCTGAAGAAATCCATTCGCAGATGGACACACTGCTGTCATGAAGGGATGCACCGAATTGGCAATGATGTTCAGATATCCTGTGGCATTCAAACGTTGCTCCATTTTTATCAAGGGTCCAATGTGTGCCATGAAAACACATCCCACACTATCACACTACCACCACCGGACTGCAATGTTGAAACATGCAGGATGGATACATGTACTCATGTGGTTTTCTCCATACCGGAGTCCTCCCATCAGTGTGAAACAGCCTGAACCAGGATTCATTAGTCCAAGCAATGTTTTTTTCAATCCCTCAGTGTCAGTATTTTCGTTCCTTCGTCCACGACAACTGCAGGTTTTGTTTTTTGCTGAAGTAAGTGGAACTCTGGATGGTCATCGGCTGCCATACCCCATTTGTGTCAAGGTACGATGAGTTGAGCATTATTTTATGGGTCTTCCAGCACGAATGTTGTATTGAAATGTTAGTTGCCTAACTGTAGCCTGTCTGTTTCTCTGCACAATTCATGTCAGTCTCCTTTGGCCTCTTTCATAAACGGGCAATTTTTGACCACTGGCCTGCCATTGGCTGGATGTCCTTTGGGTGGTGGACCATTCTTGATACACATGGGAAAATGTTAAGACTGAAATACCCAGCAGCATCGCAGTTCTTGACACACCCAAATCGGTGCACCCGACACCCACGACCATACCCTGTTCAAAGGCACTTAAACCTTTTGTCTTGCCCATTCACCCTCTGAATGGTACACACACACACACACACACACACACACACACACACACACACACACACACACACACACACACACACACACACACACACACACACACACACACACACACACACACACACACACACACACACACACAACCCATGTCTCAAGGCTTAAAAATCCTTCTTCAACCTGTCTCCTCCCCTTCATCTTCACTAATTGAAGTGGATTTAACAGGTGCAATAAATAAGGGATCACAGCTTTCACCTGGATTCACCTGATCAGTATATTTCATGGAACGAACAGGTGTTCCGAATGTTTTGTACACTGAGTGTATTGCCCGTAAATCTTTTCTATCATGCTACCCTCTGGGTGGCTGGAATACTCGCATTGGTTCCTTCAGGAAGCGCGTAATAATGTATATGTATACATCAGTTGGCCAATGTGCGGCAGTATTTGTGGAAAATGGTCTACCGGCTTACTCTTATCACCCTATAATTATTATTGTAACGACAGTAACGTCTTGATCTACAAGTTTTCTAATTCTGCTTAACCAAAATTGCTTAAAAAATCAGATATCACTCTAAAATTTCCTTGTGTGCGTTTTGAGGGTATAGTGTGCTGTGTACAACATAGGGCTACAAGATTGATTCTGGAGCTACCTGGACCAAGCTATGAGGAGCGGCTGAAGAAAACGGCAATATAAATGAGAAAAAGAGGTGATTTTGAACGGATTGGAATGAGATGCTTTCGATAACACTGAACAACAAAAAATTTTTACTGGAGATGTGTAAAGTGATTTAGACTAATTTGGGTACGCTGATTTCAAAAATCATAACCGTTTTGCTGTATCACGTCAGGATTTTCAGGAACAGAAATATTCCCATTGCCTAGAAGTCAGGATTTCAATGAAATTTACAAAAATTCATTTATTCATTTATTTCATCATGAATGCTTCAAAATTATAGAAATTACAGAAAAACTCCACGAGAATGTAATTAAAAATGCTTTAGGCATTTGGCTTTGCGTTTGTGCTGCTCTGTGTCAGTTTCACGATGCAGGAACCAGCAGAAATCGCCCATCATGTTCGGGTTGTGCCGCCCTTGGTAACGCGTCTCCATGAGTGAAATCTCTTGGTGGAATCGCTCGCCGTGCTCGTCCGAGACTGCTCCCAAGTTGTCAGGGAAGAAGTTCAGGTGCTGGTGTAGGAAATGGATTTTCAGGGACATCCTGGAGCCAAGTTTCCTGAAGGACTCCAGCAGCTGCTGCACTATTTCTTCATAGTTGTCCGTGCGCTCGTTCCCCAAGAAGTTGTCCGTCACAGCTTTGAAGCTCCTCCACGCTGCCAGCTCTTTGGGGTTTAGAGTTGTCGGAAAAGTTTCGTCCTTCATAATCTGTCGGATTTGCGGTCCAACAAAGACACCAGCCTTGATCTTGGCCTCCGACAAGGTGTTGCCAAACTTTTCCTTGAGGTATAAAAACCCACGCCCATTCAGATCCATTGCCCATACAAAACTTTTCATCAAGCCGAGCTTTATGTGGAGTGGTGGAAGGAAAACCTTGGCTGGGTCGACAAGGGCGACATGCTTCACGTTGTGTCGACCAGGTACATGCTCTTTTCGCTCTTCCCAATCTTTCTTCGTCCAGTGATTCTTGTCGTCTCTGCTATCCCAGAGACAAAGGAAGCACATGTATTTCGTGTAGCCTGACTGCAGCCCTAACAACAGCGCCACCACTTTCAAGTCTCCGCAGATGTGCCAGTTGAAGTCATTGTACTTGATGGAATCAAGCAGCTGCCGCATAGTCTCATAGGTCTCTGTCATGCCGAACGCGTGAGCCAGTGGGACTGATGGTTTCTCGTTGCCATTGTGGAGCAAAACAGCCTTCAAGCTGTTCTTCCCCGAGTCGATGAAGAGGCGCCAGTCTGCAGGATCATGATCACACCCAAGTTCTTTCAACAGACCGTTGATGTCACTGCAGAATGTCATCGTGTCTTCCATCTCAAAGAACTCAGCCATGTCTCTGTGACGTGCTCTGAACAAGGATATCTTGGTGTTAGGTTCAAGTAGATTCCACTGCTGCAGCCTTGATCCAAGCAGCTCTGCCTTCGCCTTTGACAGCGAGAGATCTCTTACAAGATCATTTAAGTCTCCCTGGTTCAGAAGGTGTGATTCTTGAGTGTCGGGTTCAAAAGGTTCATCATCACCATCCTCTTCACCACTGCTTACAGCTATGTTCTGATCAGCTGGAGGTGTTGGAACAGGGTTCTCGTCATCATGAGGCACAGGTTTACGAGCAGAGACGCAGTCAGCGTACTTGATGTGACCTTTATTCTTCTTGTTGAAGCCGGCGATGCTTGTGCAGCAGAAATAACAATCATCATGATGATTCTGCGGCTCACGTCATATCATGGGCACCGCAAATGGCATGCTCGCGTGCTTGCCCACCAACCACTGAGTCAAGGTTGTGTGACAGCTTGTGCAGCAGATGTGTGGTGCCCAGCTCTGTTCTTGGTCCCCCACCTTACACCCGAAGTAGTGAAAGTAGGCGGCCTTCATTTTCACTGCTGTAGATATACTTCGCTGTTGATCTTTTTTGGTATACCGACCACAGACATAACAGAAGTTGTCAGGATGATTGGTACAGGAACGCCTACTCATCTTTATCTGAAAGAAAGAAATATAACACAAGTTAACAACAATTGTACAAAATAGACATGTTAAAAGACATATGTAAATTTCATTGAAATCCTGACTTCTTGGCAATGGGAATATTTCTGTTCCTGAAAATCCTGACGTGATACAGCAAAACGGTTATGATTTTTGAAATCAGCGTACCCAAATTAGTCTTAATCACTTTACACATCTCCAGTAAAAAAAAAATTTTGAAATTTGTTGTTCAGTGTAATTAAGGGTACAGACAAAATAAGTGCAGAAGATTTTTTCAACAGAATAGAAAAGAGGTAGGAACAGGGGCATAGACTGATAGTAAAACAGAGGGTTAGGACTTTTAGGATCAAGGCAGGAGTCTTTCAGTGAGAGAATAGTTAATGCTTGGAATGGTGTCCCTGGAAAGGTCGTGGCAGCAGAAAGAGTACGTAGGTTTAAATTGGAATTGGATAAGTACCAAGATGCCTTGAGATTAGAGGGGTATTGAGATGTTGGCAGGACTTGTCGGTAGCTTGTGTGTGGATGGGTGATGGTATGCCTGGTGTTGGCTTAATGGTTACGAAGGTGGGCTTGTAATGAGTTAAAATCCCCCTTGGTGTTGAAATAATATGAGGTGGGGTTGACTCTGCCTCTCATCCTTCTGAGGTCGGCAAGGTGTGCAACTGATACACTCGCATTGGTTCCTTCAGGAAGCGTGTAAAAAAATCAATGGGTGCATCAGTGGATTCTAAGAGAGGACGCTGTAACTGTTACCAACTCCATATCCTCTTTATTTTTTCTTCAAGATGCAAGACATGATGATGGTTTTATAGATAAAAAAGCACTGAAACGTGCTCACTGGTCCTGTGGGATTCACAAGCAAAATTCCTTTGGATGCAGCATTTCCCGCCAAGCATAAATAAATTTACACAATTTAAACCATGTCCTTGCATGCACATTCATTGTCGTCTTTAAGAAGTGAGTTGATTTGTTTCAACTTCAGTAGCGAATGCAAAACCATAAAACCAATGGAACGCTGATAACACATCAACAGAACAGGTGTGTTCGTGATTAATAGGATTCGATTTTAAGACAACAAATCAACTGAATTACATAATTATACTTCTTTATGTGCAGCGAACACATATTTCCACCTAGAATTTGAAACATCAGCTGTGCCCAGCCATCACTTCACTGACAGGATTACTCAAAAGGCAGCATATTGGACTTCACAAACATTGCATATCTATCTAAGGGTCTCAATGAGGATGTAAAATGAAGTAAAACATGTGAAAAAGATGTTTAACATGATGTTGTTGTTGCTGCTGTTGTAGTGACCGCAGTTGCTTGTGTGCACCTTCCATGTGCTATTACATATGATATTTACATCTGCCACGGAAGGTAGATGGAGTTTATGTTTTCACCCCTGTCTGTCTGTTTGCCTGTGAAAAGGTCAGGTCAGGTATGGGAGCATGCGCCAGAGCAGCGCGTCGCTGCATCCACTTTCCGCGCTACTCCAGGGGCCTCCGTCTGGCCATCCCCCAGGCAGATGCCTGTCCCATCCCCATCTCCTTGAGATGCCGAATAACCTGCAGCAACCACGAGGCACGTGGTCGGCCCATTGGCCTCCTCCACTCAAGCTCCACTCCTCCACTCCTCCTCCACTCCTCCACTCCTCGCTGAGAGAATCTGGTGAGCAGGATCAGCGTCAGGAAAATGAGCTACACGTCCATACAGCTGCAGCTGATGCTCACGGAGTATGCAGGTAACAAATCTCATTTGAGTCTCTCTCAGCAACTGCTCGTTGGACACAAAGTCCAACCAGCGATTGCCAAGGATTCTCCGAAGAGACCTGGTACCAAAGGAATTAAGTCTCCATCTCAGATCCTTGATCAGAGTCCAAGTCTCGCATCCATGGAGCAAGACTGGAAGCACCAAGGACCTGAAGACTTGGACTTTCGTCCTCCCGCACAGGTACCTGCAGCGCCACACCCCATGATCCAGTGAATTCATGACTCCTCAGGCCCGACCCAGACGTCTATTGACCTCTGACTCACAGCCAGCAGAGACATGAATCTCACTGCCAAGGTAAGTGAATCTCTCCACGACCTCAACATGCTCACCACAAACAGGCACAGACAGGTTGAGTGTGTTACAAGGACAAGCCGATGAGATTTTGGTTCAGGTCTGCATGCAGATCTGGACTATCAGTGAGATACAAAATGTAAACTCTTCAGCCTGGAGGTTTGCACTCTACCGAGTGCCATTCTAGTTTTCTGATGCTTTGAGAAGTATTACAAGATATAATTGTATGTGCTCCTTTCGTGTCCATCATGCTTTATTATAAAGGGTTCCTGCTGTCATACCATTGGATTGCTGCATTAAGCTGCACTCATTTGTTTCTCTTCCTCCCAGAAAGACAGGCTTTTAAAACAGGCATTTTACTGTTTAAATGGACACAAAGTTTTGTTCCAAGTAAATCTATTATTAGCTTTCAAGCTATACCATTTTTTAGCTCACCTGGACTTTATTCCGGTGAGCTTATGCGATTGAGCAGCATCAGTGAGCGAGTCATTCAGTCAGCGAGTCTATAAACACTTCCGTCATGATGGCTTTCACCAAACACATGGTTTTCATGAAACTTGGCCACAAGCTTCATATTTGATGCCTCGTGAAGGTGTAATAACCGCCTCAAAATCTGCGCTCAGTTAAGGGGTCTACGGAGAGAGGGAGGGTTTTGACACCTCAAAATAAGTATTTGCTCTCTTCTCCGAAACACACGATTTCAATGAAAATTGACCACAACCTTCATCATCCATGATGGACCAAAGTTTGTTCACAGCATTAAAAAAAAAATCAGGGTCTAAGGAGGTCTGCTGGTGGTTTGAGTAACTGTTGCACCTGATCCAGGTGACCTTCAGGACACGCAGTCCTATTTTTGTTATTCTCAACAGCAGGAACTCTTTTTTTAATTTATTTAAGAGTGATAGATGGACGGATGGACGCTGCAACTTTTCAGAGTAGTCATCTCCGTGGGGACTGTCCTGTATTATCCTTGATGCGTTTTGACATCACACACTTTATATAATGATGTAAACGATGCTATTTTGTTTGATGAGAGAATGCAACAACAGAAATATGGTCCAGTTAACTCTCAACAATTTATATACCAGCTAATTTGAATAGGGGTCCTATGGAGGTTATTCTCGCCAATTGGAATGCCATCAATTCGAGGGCAGACACATTTCATGTAAGCCATTACACATTTACTTAAATGTAACAAGTAAAGTTTCATCTGGGTGTTCCAGCAGGTAAAATT
Organism: Eptatretus burgeri; assembly: GCF_056783735.1. Lineage (NCBI taxonomy): Eukaryota > Metazoa > Chordata > Myxini > Myxiniformes > Myxinidae > Eptatretus > Eptatretus burgeri. The sequence goes on from NC_140965.1 coordinate 54,161,657, forward strand.
CTCAGCCATTCACTTATGCTACTTTACCGTACATTTTCCTCCACTCAGAACTCATGAACTTCCTAGAACTCGTGATGATGGACACATGGACGTATGATTCAACATAATTACATGAAAAAAAAAAATCCAAAGATTTCTTTACCTTGGAAAATTATGCCAATGTATCTGATGGAGATGGAGATCAAAGCATGATGGTGGATAAACAACTCAACAGAGCTTTTCCATGATGGAACCCTGTACCAAACTTATTTCCTGTCCATTGACTCAGATTCACCTTATAACTTCTACACTTTCAGCACCTGCCATTATTGTTGATTGCAACTGCAAGAATATGGTAAATACATAATATGTTTTGAGCAGTTTCAGCATAACAGAGTGTTGGCATTTTATTAGCCAGAAGTGTTTTTAGAAAGGTAGTTGCACATGACATGTCACAGATGCTCGCTTTTTCAACACCGATTAAAACCTGAGGACTTCGCTGAAAGTCACACTTGGTGGGTCAAGATGATGAAAGAGTACGTTGAACCTTTGAACAGTAGTAATCGGCTTCCACAACCATAATTTTCCGTGTTGTAAAACGTCGGCTGATGCCCTTACTTCTTCCCCCTTCTGCCCTCACCTATTCAACTTAATTCGCTTTTAAATTTGTTTTCTCTGTAACTGCTTGAGTGATTGACGCAAAACTTTCAACTTTTTGAGCAAATATATATATATATATATATATATATATATATATATATATATATATATATATATATATATATATATATATATATATATATATATATATATATATATATATATATATATATAATGATAAATTGGAAAATGCAGCCAGCCCCCCAAAAAACAGTTTTCTGTAAGCATGGGTTGCAGGGTGTTTCACATATCGGGACTAAACGGATTTTTAATCCCTTTACAAATGAACTGTATTTAGGGCGAGGGAACCCCTCCACCATCACACCACCAAAGTCAGCCTCATGTATGTGTTAACTGCAATTTGGTGTGCACTTTAAAGATATTGTAATTTTGTGTGATTGTTGAGGACTTTTGCAAATGTTCTTCTTGTTGAACACATGTTTTACATTACTCAAAGAATGGTAAAAGAAAAACCAGCAATATACATGACTGCATTTAGCCTTCCTTACACAGCATTGTACTGTATTGAAGTTCACGCCTAAGTTCCATTTCATATAACTGATATAAAGTGTTATTTTCCAGTCACAAAACCTGAAAAAGAAATGGAGTGCAGTGATTTGCAATAAGAAGATGGCAAGGTCAGTACTGGTAATCGACCCATTCAATTACAGGTTAAGATCAGTGAAGTTGAAAGGACGTCCAGTAAATGCCACCATTATTCAGATATATGCTTCAACTTCTGCAGCAGATGAAGAAAATGTGGAGGAGTCTTTTGGAAAGTTGCAGGAACTGGTACAACAGGTGCCTAAAGGAGATGTTATTATTAATGGAGACTGGAATGCAAACATTGGAGAAGCAGGAGCACCAGGGATTGCAGAAAAGCATGGACTTGGTATCCAAAATGAGCCAGGGGAATGAATGCTGGAGTTTGGTGTGGAGAATGAGATCGTAATTGCAAACGCATTTGCAATACGACAGGACGGCTGCGTACAGGGTGGGTGGGTGGTACGACAGGACGGCTGCGTACAGGGTGGGTGGGTGGTACGACAGGACGGCTGCGTACAGGGGTGGGTGGTACGACAGGACGACTGCGTACAGGGGTGGGTGGGTGGTACGACGGCTGCATACATACTTTATGAAAGTGGTGTCGGACTACATGAAAGCGTTTCAGAAGATGAAGGTGAGCCTGTCGTCATCACGAGGGGGAAAAATATCCCCGTTCACAGGAACATTTTCGACGTGATGTTGAATCAGTGGACGTCAATAATTGTTCCATATTACTGTATTACCGTAGTTAATAATTATTGATGCATTTGAGATAAATCTACAGTTCGTTATAATCTTCAAGTATTGTCATGTGATATGAGACGCATATGGGGGTGGGTGGTCACTAGCCTACATACAGAGAGTGTGGGGGAGGGTGGGTGGGGGTCACAAGCCTACATACAGAGGGGGGGGGGGGGGGTCACTAGCCTACATACAGAGGGGCTGGGTGGTCACTAGCATACATACAGAGGGGGTGGGTGGTCACTAGCCTACATACAGAGGGGGTGGGTGGGGGTCACTAGCCTACATACAGAGGGGGTGGGTGGGGGTCACTAGCCTACATACAGAGGGGGTGGGTGGGGGTCACTAGCCTACATACAGAGGGGGTGGGTGGGGGTCACTAGCCTACATACAGAGGGGGTAGGTGGGGGTCACTAGCCTACATACAGAGGGGGTAGGTGGGGGTCACTAGCCTACATACAGAGGGGGTGGGTGGTTTTGAAACCCGGAAGTAGAGCGTACGTACTTTATGAACTGCCCCTATTCCAGTCTGGCACAGAGTTACTTACTTTCGACCTCCAGCAGAGATGACCGGCATTCCCGCTCGGGGGTATTTTTTTTTTAAAGTCAATTTCAATCCTGTCTTCACTTTTGGTAACGGTTAAGTATGCTTAATACTCGGTTGTCGAAATTCTGGTAAAAATCGGATGTTTTATGAGATTTATGTCAGGTGTCATATCTGAGGCTTAACTGAAGATTATGCTAAGGAGGGGGATTGTAACACACGGCATTACGCGCTCGTTTTAAAGTCAATTTGCATGTTAATCATATCTATGTTTGGGACAGTACATGTTGAACAAGATTTTACTGACAACTTTAAATTTTATTGATATGAGAACATTTAGTCAACTGAATGTTCATTCCAACAAAATATATATTTAATTTCCAATACATTATGAGTAGTTCACAATATGTGCTGTTTGAAAATTGCATAGTCTATGCCAAATGTCAATCATGTATCTGTTGGCTGCTGCTGCCATATAGATTAGCAGGGGTGAGTTAGCAATTGCAGTTGAGAAATGTGTTGAATCCACGGCATGTATTTTCACATCCAAGTTTATAGATTAATTAAAAGTATAAGATAAATTAACTTGTCAACTTTATCTGCTGTCGGATTCACCTTTTGTGGTTCTTAACCGTCAAGTTGACGATTTCGTAAATACCAGTCTATGACTGCTTGTTATCTTGCCAAAACGAAGTTTTGCAAGATATGTTAGTCATCTTGTATATATTTTTTTTGTCTGTAATCACGTATAAAAAATTCTGCAGAGAACAGTTATCATCGGAAATTTTTGTAACTTCGCATATCAGAGGCCTATAGAGGTCCCTTTCAGTGCACAAAATTTTGAAGGTCAAGGTCAAAGGTCAAGGTCACTTTGGCGCAAATCAGGGGAGTCGACGAAACCCTTATTTTTTGAGTAATTTTGATCGGATCATCTTCAAACTTCATGGGAATATAGGTCATGGTCTGGCGCTCAGCTGATAATTTTTGGTGGCGATTGGCCTTGACCTTCATATGTTTCTTATTTTTTTTATTTTTTGGTCTGTAATCACATATAAATCACTCTGCAGAGCACAGTTATCATTGGAAATTTTTGTAACTTCGCATATCAGAGACCTATAGAGGTCCCTTTCAGCGCATAAAATTTTGAAGGTCAAGGTCAAAGGTCAAGGTCACTTTGTCGCAAATCAGGGGAGTCGACGAAACCCTTATTTTTTGAGTAATTTTGATTGGATCGCCTTCAGACTTCATGGGAATATAGTTCATGGTCTGGCGCTCAGCTGATTAATTTTTGGTGGCGATTGGCCTTGACCTTCATATGTTTCTTATTTTTTTTATTTTTTGGTCTGTAATCACATATAAATCACTCTGCAGAGCACAGTTATCATTGGAAATTTTTGTAACTTCGCATATCAGAGACCTATAGAGGTCCCTTTCAGCGCATAAAATTTTGAAGGTCAAGGTCAAAGGTCAAGGTCACTTTGTCGCAAATCAGGGAGTCGACGAAACCTTTATTTTTTGAGTAATTTTGATTGGATCGCCTTCAGACTTAATGGGAATATAGTTCATGGTCTGGCGCTCAGCTGATTAATTTTTGGTGGCGATTGGCCTTGACCTTCATGGTTAGCGCCTGAGGTCAAACATATTTGACCCCAAGGTCAAATTTTCAAGTTTTAGGAACCATATCGTGTAGTACCTCAAATTGAACACCTCGATGAGTGCTTTCTAGATATGTCAAGCTTGAGACATTATGACGTCATTTGGTGACGTTATGAGGCAAAAGCATATTTTTCATGGTGACTCTGTAGAACGATTCTCATCGGAATCTCTCGTAGGCAGATATTCCTCAAGGAGTCGCTCCTGGTGGATAGCAGCTCTGTTCACCTCAGTGTGACCTTAAAGAAGTCACACGTGGTCACCTTTTGGCAAGATACGGGTCACCCTGCGGGTGACATTGGTTTATTTTTTTGTTTCTTTATCTGTCTGCTCACCTTCAGCCCAAACCGCTCATCTGATCGTTCTGAAATTTTCAGCGATTAATGTCACCAACCCTGCGACTGTTACGCATTCATAAAATTTGGTCGACCAAAAAGGTCTACATATTTCAATAGGCCAATTTAAGCCAATTTTTTTTAAATCCTCAAATTTCATCCAATTGACTTAAAATTTTAACAGGATTTGCATATCAGATCAGTAAATTCAAGCACCTATTACTTTTGATGTTATCATAGGTCAAAAGATCAACATAGGCTATAAGGTCAACCCAAATTAGGCCACATTTTTATATTGTTTCTGAAATTGTCAATTTTCATCCAATAAACTTGAAATTTTAAGATCATTTGCATAATAGGTTGCTGAATTCAACCACCTCTTAATTTTGAGATCAACATTGGCCAAAAACCCAGTTTGGGCCAAATTTTCTAAAATCCTCAATTTTCATCCAATTGACTTGAAATTTGAAGAGCATTTTCATTTCAGGTCACTGAATTCAAATACCTATTGATTTTGAAGGAAACATAGGCAAAAAGGTCAAAATATGCCAAAAGGCCAATTTGGGCTAAATTTTATCATCCGATTGAGTTGAAATTTGAAAAGGATTTACATGACAGGTCACTGAATTCAACCACCTATAATTTTTCTGGTTACTATAGGCAAAAAGGTCAACATAGACCAAAGGGTCAACATAGGCCAAATTTCTAAAATCCTCAATTTTAATCCAATTAACTTGAAATTTGAAGAGCATTTTCATATCAGGTCACTGAATTCAACAACCTACTAATTTTGAGGTAAACATAGGCCAAATTTTCAAAAATCCTCCATTTTCATCCGATTGAATTGAAATTTGAAGAGCATTTTCATGTCAGGTCACTGACTTCAACTACGAATTAATTTTAAGGTCAAAAGATCAGCACAGGCCTCATTTCTAAAATTGATAGATAGGGCCAAAAACTAAATACAGTATATCACTATATCTCAAAAAGTTGTGGACAAGTTATGATAAAACAATGTGCGTGAGTTGAATAGGTGACAAGAACAAGCGGATTAGACTTTGGTTCAGATCCAGCCAATCAGTGGGATACAAAATGTAAACTGTTCCACCTGGCAGAGGGATGCGCTTTACCGAGTGCTGTTATACTTCGTGCTGTTTTGCCAAGTTGTCAGTCACTCTATGAGTGATTTTTCATTTGTTTGTCTGTCAATTGCCTACAGGTCACAATTTTAAACCGATCTTCACGACACTTCACCACATGGTATGTTTATGACATCCGAAACTTCACCGGATGCCATAACCAAGAAGCCTCTTGTTTTTGAGGTCAAAAGGTCAACATAGGCCAAAGTTCAACAAATTCGTCAAATTTCGAAAATCCTCAATTTTCATCCGATTGACTAGAAATTTGAAAAGGATTTTCATGATGGCTTACTGAATTCAACCACCAATTATTTTTGAGGTCGAAATTGCCCAAAAGGTCAACATAGGCCAAAGGTTAACAACTTAGTTGAGATTTCTAAAATCCTCAATTTTCATCCTATTGACTTGAAATTTGAAGAGGATTTGCATATCACTTCACTGAATTCAACCTCCAATTATTTTTGAGGTCAACATAGGCCAAATTTATAAATTGTCAATTTTCATCCGATTGACTTGAAATTTGAAGAAGTGTTGCATATATGGTCATTGAATTCAACAACTAATTATTTTTGAGGTTAAATTTTTTTCATGGATTTTGCAATTATCGTGATCTGCACAGCATCTTCTTGTTACTTGCAAAATCAAAGATTTTTCAAGTATATTGGTTAGTTGATTTTGTTATTCTGTCTGTTTGTCTGTCTGTCTGTTTATCACCTGCAGGTCACAATTTTAAACCGATCTTCATGAAACTTCACCACATAGTCGAGTTTGTCAGAAGGAAGAAGCCAACTTTTTTGAGATCAAAAGGTCAACATAGGCCAAAGGTCAACAATTAGGGTGAGATTTCTAAATTCCTCAATTTTCCTCTGATTGACTTGAAATTTGAAGAGAATTTATATTTCAGGTTACTGAATTCAACCAACCAATTATTTTTAAGGTCAACATTGACCAAAAAGTTAAAACACAGGCCAAAGGTCAACAATTAAGGTCGTATTTCCAAACTCCTATGCCTGCTGTTGGCTTAATGGTAAGGGTGGCAGGCATTGGATCCTAGGGTCCTGAGTTAAAATCCGGCTCAGCTGTTGAATTAATACCAGGTGGGGTTAACTCGGCTGTCATCCTTCCGAAGTCGGCAAAATGAGTGCCAGCATGCTGGTATCCTGTGTCGGAGTGGTGACCCTTCCAGGATTGTGCCCAACAGCCAAGGAGACTGCTTAGGCCTAAGTCACATTTGCTCTACGGCGAGGATACGGCGGTTGTACACTCTCTAAATTGACAGAAACGTGCGGTGGCCGCAGAGTTTCTGCGGTGGCCTCAGGGTGGCCCTATGCCGTTTGGCTATATTTTACAGGTTGTAAGGTCGCCGTGGATTTAAAACGCGGAGTTATAACTTTTTTCATTTCTGCGTTCGCCGTAGCAATTTGACAAGCCGAAAAAGAAAAACTGGTAAAAAATAAAAATAAAAAATTTAACCCATTCGTTACCATCCGTCTGGCCGCACATTCGCCTTAGGGCCCCCCTGCGGTCGCCTTGCGGGCACCTTGAGGCTACCTTGCATCTGCCTTGAAAATTATATGGCCGATGCAGGGCCCCCTTAAGGTCACCATGCGACATCAAATCAAAGACCGTACGGCAACCCCACGTTTTCGGTCTCCACAATTTCTAAGACCTAAGGCCTAAGTCACATTTGCTCTACGGCGAGGATACGGCAGCCGTACGCCCTCTGAATTGACAGAAACGTGCGGCGGCCGCAGGGTTTCTGAGGTGGCCACAGGGTGGCCCTACGCCATATGGCTATATTTTACGGGTCGTAAGGTCGCCGTGGAATTATAAAGCGGAGTGATAACTTTTTTCATTTCTACGTTCGCCGTAGCAATTCGATAAGCCGAAAAAAAAAAACTGGTAAAAAAAAAAAAAAATAACCCACTCGTTACCGTCCGTCTGGCCGTACTTTCGCCTGAGGGCCCCCCTGCGGTCCCCCTGTGGTCGCAATGCGCTCGCCTTGCGTCTGCCTTGAAAATTCTATGGCCGCCGCAGGGACGCCCTAAGGTCACCGTGCAACATCAAATCAAAGACCGTACGGCAACCCCACGTTTTCGGTCTCCACAATTTATAAATATGCCATGCAGCTCCCCGAAAAATAAAAACATATGTGACTGCTACATTGTGTGACCGTGGAAATACTGCGGCCGCCGTATAATTGCTAGTGGCCATAGATTTTGGAGACCCCACGGCTGCCGTGGCAAATGTGACTTAGGCCTAAATACGCCGTGAGGCTCCCCAAAAAATAAAAACATGTGTGACCGTGGAAATACTGCGGCCGCCGTATAATTGCTCGTGGCCGTAGATTTTGGAGACCCCACGGCCGCCGTGGCAAATGTGACCTAGGCCTTAGGCAGCACCAACACTCTGCACAGAGTCTGGTCCCAATCTCCTCCGAAACTCCTCAATTTTCATCTGATTGACTTGAAATTTGAAGAGGATTTATATTTCAGGTTACTCAATTCAACAAGCCACTTATTTTTGAGATCTACATGGACCAAAAGGTCAACATTGGCCCAAGGTCAACAACTAAGATGGTAGTTCTAAAATCCTCAATTTTCATCCGATTGACTTAATATTTGAAAAGGATTTTTATGTCAGGTCACTTAATTCAGCCACCTATTTTTTTTTTAGGGCAACATCGGTTAAGAGGTCAGCATAGGTCAAATTTCTAAAATTATCAGTTTTCATCCGATTGATTTGAAATTTCAATAGTATCTTCCTCTCAGCTCGCTGAATACAACCACATATTATTTTTGAGGGCACTCTTGGCCAAAAGGCCAACAGAGGCAAGATTTCTAAAATCCTCAATTTTAATCTGATTAACTTGAAATTTGAAGAGAATTTGTATATCAGGTCACTGAATTCAACCACCTATTACTTTGGAGGTAAATATTGGCCAATAGGTCAACATCTATCTTTAATTCCAGCAATGTGTGTGTCTGTGTGTCTGTGTGTCTGTGTGTCTGTGTGTCTGTGTGTCTGTGTGTCTGTGTGTCTGTGTGTCTGCGACTGCTGTTTCTCGCCAACCACTGGTCCGATCTCATTGAAACTTGCCAGGTATATTGCTGGGGCCCTGTGGATGTGCCTTTTCAAGGTTTGATATTAATCGGACAAGTGGTTCCCAAGTTCTGGCCATTTTTTTTTTTTACCAATCCAATGACAGGACACGGTGCTTTGACGTCATGATTGACCTGACAATTTTTGTTTTTTTGCACGTACGGCCACGCACGTACGGGCACGAGAGAGCGAAGGAACGGCCTGTGTGGTTGTTGTTTCTGGTACACGGTTTGAAGGATTTTTTTTTTTTGCACGTACAGCCACGCACGTACGGGCACGCACTAGTCGGTCAAAATGTCACCATCGGCCACATTTCTAAAATTGTTTGTAAAATTGTCAATTTTCATCCAATTGACTTGAAATTTGCAGAACAGGTCGCTGAATTCAAGCACCAATTATAATTTTTGACATCAAGATAAGCTAAAAGGCCAATTTGGGCAAATGTTTCGAAAATGCTCAATTTTCATCCAATTGACTTGAAATCTAAAGACCATTTGCATTTCGGCTTACTGAATTCAACCACCTATTGTTTTTGAGGTCACCATAGGCCAAAAGGTCAACATAGGTCGAATTTCTAAAATTCTCAATTTTAATCCGATTAACTTGAAATTCGAGGAGCATTTGCATATCAAATCACGGAATTCAAACACCTATTTTTTTTTCGGTCAACATCGGTTAAAAAGTCAACATCGGCCAGATTTCGAAAAATTGTCAATTTTCATCTGATTGATTTGAAATTTCAAAAGTATTTTCATATCAGTTCACTGAATACAACCACCAATTATTTTTGAGGTCATCACATGCCAAATGGTCAACATAGGCCAAAGGTCAACAACTTAGGATCACTTTCTGAAATCCTCCATTTGCATATGATTGACTAGAAATTTCAAAAGGATTTGCATATCAGGTCAATTAAGTCAACCACCAATTATTTTTAATGTCAAAAGGTCAATATCGGCCAAACTTCTAAAATTGATGGATATGGCCAAAAGTGATATATATACTTCTTCTTCTTCTTCTTCTTCTTCTTCCTTCTTCCTTCTTCCTTCTTCCTTCTTCCTTCTTCCTCTTCTTCCTCTTCTTCCTCTTCTTCTTCCTTCTTCCTTCTTCCTTCTTCCTTCTTCCTTCTTCCTTCTTCCTTCTTCCTTCTTCCTTCTTCCTTCTTCCTTCTTCCTTCTTCCTTCTTCTTCTTCCTTCTTCCTTCTTCCTCTTCTTCCTTCTTCCTTCTTCCTCTTCTTCCTTCTTCCTTCTTCCTTCTTCCTTCTTCCTTCTTCTCTTCTTCTCTTCTTCTCTTCTTCTCTTCTTCTCTTCTTCTCTTCTTCTCTTCTTCTCTTCTTCTCTTCTTCCTTCTTCTCTTCTTCTCTTCTTCTTCTT
>NC_140965.1:54176729-54344229 GCF_056783735.1 Eptatretus burgeri
GACAAAGTATGACATGCCGATTACTTGTGCATGCAATATTTCGAATTTAATTGCATTTACACTTTACGTTGATACTGTGCTAAGGAAGCTCCTTATCGACAACAATGTGGTCATAGTTAAAACGTTAAATTCTCTGGTGGTATTTCCCTCATGCTTGCAGGTTGCTTTGTTATTTTTTTCAAAAAAATCTGTACCTTCTTTTTGCCTTTCAATCGTTTTGAGTCGATGTAGTTTTTATGTTTTGTACTTTAATCATTATACAGTCGTAATGAAAATTAACAGCATACGCTACTTCTATAAATTCATAGCTATTTAGTTGAGCGCAGGTGCACCTAATTTGATTTGGTAGATTGATGCCGAACTCTGAACTGCATTTTTTTTAAGAATGAGTGTGTCTCATGGTGGTTTATAGAGAGAATACTTGATATTGGAAAACAACATTGGAATATAGAGGTAAACCGTCAATTTTGCAATTGATGTGAAGGTTTACCAATTAGTCTCACATGACCACCATGTTCACATTGCAGTCCACCATCATTATTTTTCATGTGCACCCTTGTTAACATGAACACTTTATGATGTTGGAAAACTCTTTCGTATGATGTGCGATGATGTCGCACTTGTTTATGCAATGAAATAAAAGAAGACCCTTTAAAATCTTAACAAGTGAAGTTTATCAGAAATGGGAAACATGTTTTTGGCCAAATTATGAAACCACTTCACTACCCCCACCCCCATCATGGGATAACGTGCAATTTGCACAAATAATATCTGCTAAACTATCCACCATAAAAAAAAACCGAACATGTAGAAATGATAATTTAATTGTTGAAGGACTGTTACAGCATTCATTCCAAGTGCCTTTTTGTCACGAGGGATGTGCAGAACACCTGATTGCAAGTTTCCGTGTAAGTTAAGTGCCTCATGCAAAAATCGTTCAGCACATGCCACTCATGCACCCTTAGATTTTTAGAGGTAAAACGAGGCATTCTGAAAAAAATTGAAACAATCATTCTGAGAAACCAGGGTGCGGATCATCCAAAAAACAACAACAAATACACTGATTACATTCATTAATTCATTACAATACCATGTCTGTCAGAAAAATGAGAAGAATCATATAATTGGACAACTTCAAGCAGGGTCTTCCATTACCACATTGCAAGGCTCTTTAACATGAGGAGAGGAACTGTTTGTGATCTCAGAAGACGTTATCAAGCCACTGGATGAATAACAAGAGCCAAGAAGTGGAGGTCCCACAATAATGACTCCCATTCAGGACTGATACATTTCAACAACGCATCTATGCAATCAGATTCAAATTGCCCAGATTACTCTAAACGCACTCCATGGACCTTGCAGGATAAGTGTCAACACCATCTTGAGGCATCTCTTTTGTGCAGGACTCCATGCTCGTCATCCTGTTCAACTTTGAAGACTTGCATCGTGACAAATCCAAACACATTTGCAGTGGTCAAGTCAGCATGTCTGTAGGATATGGAGGCAATGAGTGAGTCTTATATTCACTGACAAATCCAGGTTTCTCCTTGAAAAGCATGATGGCCGTGAAGCATCTCGAGAAGATGCAATGAGTGCTACAGCCCAGTCTGTGGCCAGGAAGCTGCAAATTCTGTACACGGAAGTGCCATGATGTGGGTGGTATTGATGAAACCTTTTGCACCAACTTGATCCATATCAACGGCAATCTGATGGCAGATTAATACATTAATGAGATATTTACTCCAGGCACGTGAAACGAAAAGTGGGGTTAAGCAATTGGTTCATGTCCGTTCGTCCATCGGTTTGTCTGTCTTATCAGCTTATGATCGAGGAACAACTTATTTAAATTGAATATTATATTTTGAATGTGAATCGAAACATGAATCGCAAGACGAGCCTTTTGTTTTAACATACTTTAGCTCTGAATTTGTCCCGATTGCACATTTGCAGAGAGGGGTGAGATAATTTTTCTACTCTGTCTGCCTGCCTGGCAGTCAAACAAAATTGAAAATTATTCCAAACAGGAAATGTATTGTTTTTAAGGATGTTATAAAGGACACAAACAACAGGCACGAAGAACTAATATAATGTGTTACATTGGGTGATGATTCATAACCACTGCAGAAAATGGCAGTAAAAAAACGGAATTAATTTCTTTTATACGACTTTTACAATTTTAATTTTATTTAAATTGAATTATATACTTGAACAGTGTAGAACACAAATTGTCCATCATAACACTTCCAAAAACCTCCAGTTTTGCAGAACTGTACTTCAATTTAAATAAATGTTCATTGGGATGATTTATAAGGGTGCTGTTCAAAACTGCTTACGGGCAACTTCAATAGCACTAAACTTTCGAATTTTTTTCACGATCAATAAAATCATTATATTATTAAAATTTCTGTAACACTGTGTGGAGGGAGTATCGTGTTCTATGAACTCTCTTGTTCAGCAATATGTGTTGCCTACCCTTCAACAACATGGTCTAGGAATAATCTTTATGTACTATAATGCTGCTGCTCACAGGGCCATTCAAAGAAGGAATGTTATTGTAAATGCCAATATTAATGGGAGGACACACTGGCCTGCCATTTGCCAGATTTAAATCCAATTCAACATCTCTGGAATATCATTGATTGTCACATTTGAACCTTGTCAAGATAGCCACAGACCCTTGATGAGCTGGAACAGGAGCTGATTCGGGTGTGGAATGCCATTCCCCAGGCTCAGATTTGAGTGCTCACACGATCAATGTGACGATGGTGCAATGCAGTCATTGTTACCAGAGATGGACATACCCGGTATTGAGACTGTTACTTCCAAGTTGGATCCCTATGTGAAAACATTCGCCACAACACAGCATTACGTGATTAGGTCACAATGAAATGGACATGCAATTAATTATTCAGCATTTATCTCTGTCAGAGGTTTGCACCTCATCTGTGTCCCAGGATGTCTCATAAATAAGTCACATCGACAACAATCACATGTTCGATTTTTCTTTATGGCGGATAGTGTATATTACTGCAATGCACAATGTAGATATAGTAGAAAATATTTTGGATTGTATAACCAGATAACTTGAAGGGACATTTTGAGATCTGTTTCTTTAATTTTCACAGTTAAGCACCAGCACTGCGGTGATCAGAGGTCTTACACACACTTATGAGGAAAAAGAAGCAAAATAATTTTATTTCCCCCCATAGAGGCTTTCATTTCTTTTTGGGATTCACATCGGCGTGCCCTCCCTTGTTTAGACTGTGATTATGCCAGTGCGGGTGATAAAGCGAAGAAGAAAACTTCCTGATCAGCAAGAAAACGAAATAAAGCGTCGTTCAGAAATCTGAAATGTTTTTGGCCTCAAAATATTGCGACGGCTTTGAATTTTCGAAAGAAGCAGTTTAAAGTCACCTTTCACATCGGGACGCCTTCATAGCACACATATAACAAATCATGGCCAAATCCAATCAGTTTGCATGTCACAATGGACTTGTACATTCGACGATGGTGTGTGTACCCGTGTCATTAAAAATGGGTACAAAGGACTGGGACGGGTCGCTATGAACATGGTCACACATATTGCTGGTTACGTGCTTTGTAACTTCCACCTGTCCAGGAATAAAATTCGATTAAACGTACGACCCAAAAATGTAAGACTTCTAAATTAAGTGACTAAAAGATCACCAGTGCATCAGTGCATACTGGTGGTCACAAAAGAATGACGTAACAAAGCCAAGCGTGTAGGTTGGAGTTGCGTTGCACGTGCAAAACACAGAATCCGTAACAAAGCCCAAGCTGGAGATTCATTCGACCACATCCAAAAGTTGCATACATTAATTGGTTTCCATAGCTACGAGCAATTCAAGCTTAAATAAGCAACGATTGGAGACTCACAGAGTCTGTCCTACGACAGGTATGTGCTGGTTGTGAGGCTATAAATATAAGTTTGAAAGTCGGTGAATATACAGGCATACGTCATGCTGCCTGTGTGCAGCTTATAAAACGTCACAAATTCTGGACTGAATTTGTCCTGTTTTTACACCTTTTTATATTAAAAAAAATATGTCGTTAAATATCTTGGGCTATGATAGCAAAGGTCGCCATTCGTAGCATATTTTATACACTATATATTAAATTGCTATTGCAATAACCCTGCAATGGAGTCCGCTGAGATTGAATTGCATTTCGTCTAAAGTGGGCAAGCATGTGATGGACGAGCCACCGCAATGGCTTATCGCGATCAATGTCCATCAACGAAAGGCCGAGCAACGTCTTATCTTGTCGGCTCTCGCCCACAGGTGCGCTGAGGGCCATCGAGTGCCATGCGTATGTCATTCTGCCGCTGTGGTTTCCTCGTGAACGTCGCTGGAGCCAGGTGACCATAACCTGCACGTGACATGCACAGGTTGTGCACATTATTTCAGCATCACATTATTTTAGTACCATAGTGACTCAGGCATTGTTCTGATGACCGGTCACGTTCAGTGATTGGGTGGGGGAGAGGAGAAAGAGCGGGAAGACATGCCTTGGGATGGAGATATAATGTCGAACGTGAATACCTTGGAGTCTTGATGCGCTAGAGGGCGGACAAGCACTTTTATCAGCACGATGTCCTCCTTGTGAAGAGACGTCGGTTTTCGGCGCTGCTTTGTGAACCGAAGGCGGCGCTGTCGGCGAGAGAGAGGCTCAGTCTGGCGCTCAACCTGATGAGATTGCACGGAGAGATCTCCTCGAGCTGGTAAGTGGTGCACGAAACGAAGTGGTGTCTCGGTGAGGCTGACCGTACCAAGGGACCCGGGCCAGGGGAAGGCCAGGCGGCTGCTTGGCGCGCCCGCTGGCGGAACCCGTAGCATGTGCACGAGCACTCTGACAGGAAGTCGTCGCGCGCCGAGTCACTTTCCGCCCGCGGGGCACGGACGCGCATGGGCGAAGGGTGCTCGAGGTCGCGCTTGTCGTCGTCCACGCTCACCGTGAGGAATCGCAGCACGACGAGGTTGAGAAAGGCGCCAATGACCATCAGGCCGACCAGAATGTACGTGAAACTGAAGGCGACGTACGGCGCTCTCCTCTGAAGCGTGTTGTTCTTCTGGAGGGCTACGAAATCCCCGAGGCCGATGGTTGTGAGAGTGATAAAGCAAAAGTAGTACGATTGGAAGAAGCTCCAGCCTTCAAAGTAGGAGAAGGCTGCGGCGCCGATGCACAGCGTGCCGACACACGACAGCAGGCCCACGAACACCATGTTCTGCGTCGAAACGTCCGTGTTCTTGAAACCCAAACACCTTTTGAGGCTCTTCAGGAGATACTTCACGAACGTATTCATTCGTTCGCCCAAGCTCTGAAACATGACGAGCGTAAGTGGGATGCCGAGGACCGCGTAGAACATGCAGAACACTTTCCCAGGGTCCGTCGCTGGAGCTGCGTGACCATAACCTGCACGCGACACACACGCACAAGCACGTGAGCCACGTCACATACACGCAGCGACAGCGGCAACCGTTTGCACATGGTTGCAAAGCTGTTTTATCTGTTGTGCACATTATTTCGGCACCATTATGACTCAAACATTGTAATTACTAGTGCGTGCCCATACATGCGTGCCCGTACGTGCAAAAAAAAGAAAAAAAAGATGAAGAATTGTGACGTCATTGCACCATGTCCTGTCATTGCTTTGGTAAATAAATGGCCATAACTTGGGAACCACTTGTCCGATTAATATCAAACCTTGAAAAGGCACATACTCAGGTCCCCAGCAATATAGCTGGCAAGTTTCAATTAGATCGGACCAGGGGTTGTCGAGAAACAGCGGTCACAGACAGACAGACACACAGAGATTGCTGGAATTATCGATGGACTAGTACGTGCCCTGTACGTGTGTGCCCGTATGTGTGTTGCCGTACGTGCAAAAAAAAAGAGAATTGTGACGTCAATCGTGATGTCATAGCACCGTGTCCTGTCATTGGTTTGGTAAATAAATGGTCATAACTTGGGAACCACTTGTCGGATTAATATCAAACCTTGAAAAGGCACATCCACTGGGCCCCAGCAAAATACCTGGCAAGTTTCAATTAGATCAGACTAGTGGTTGTCGAGAAACAGCGGACACACACACACACACACACACACACACACACACACACACACACACACACACACACACACACACACACACACACACACACACACTGCTGGAATTATAGATAGACGAGTGCGTGGCCGTACATGCGTGGCTGAACGTGCAAAAAAAAAAAAAAACATCTTTCAAACCACGAGCCAGAAACAACAACCACACAGTCCGTTCCTTCGTTCTCGCGTGCCCGTATGTGCGTGGCCCGGAAGTTCGCATATCGCAGTTACGATTATTCGCAATTTAGTTTTAATGGCCAATTATTCAATTATCGCCAACGTATTTTGCCTTTTCGCAATGTCATCGCAAGGAAAAACACAGAGAAGAGAAGAGAAAAAAAAAAGAAAAAAAACCGTACGTGCAAAAAAAAAACTTTCAAACAAACACACAGGCCGTTCCTTCGCTCTCGTAAACGACGCGCACACACACACATGGAGATTGCTGGAATTATAGATAGATAGACTTGACCGGCTTTGGGGGGGAAAAGAGCGGGAAACTTGCCTTTGGATATAAATATATGTCGTGACTACCTTGGAACAGGTACAGGTGTACTGTAGTTATAACCCTGGAAAGACAGATGAAGAAGCGATGAAAAAAGGAAGCAAAACGGAAAGTTTCGGACACAAGATGAACAAAACAAAGCCAGAACGATCAATTGTCCTTCGGAGAACAAGATGGCTGTTTCACCCTGAACACCAGAATTCCCGCGCAACTTCAGGGCGGTGTAACCCGGTGTCATTGACTGGGAGAAGACCAGACCGCAGTCTCTCGGCAGGAATTTGTACTCCAGGATGCCGGCGATAGCTCACCGACTCTCCATGAAAGACAGATGGGCCACGTGCTACACACCGATCAGCACTACCTGTCGGTGAACTGATTAACAAATCTACCTGTACACAGAAATTAAATAAAGTCGACGTTCCTTGGACCAAGGTGTTTTGTTTTCAAACCTTCCCTGCGCAGGTGGCATCGCAAATGGCCGCTCGTGCTCCTTTCCCACGTCTCTCTTGGTGGCAGCACTCGTCTCCTCGTCTCATTTAAATCCGTCTCTCGGTGTTTTCCGAAGCATCCCAACACGTCTATCCCAACACCCCGAACCATCTCGAAGTTCCTCCTGCGGCTACTCAGGTACCATTGCAGGTGTGTTCATCATTCGTGTACCTACTTGAATTGATGATGATGATGCTGATGTTCAAGGTGTGTGTACAATGACATGGGAGGGTGAAAGGTAACCCGTCATGGATGTCCGTGTCGAAGCACGAAGTCTGTCTGCGTGGACGACGGAAGGACACAAAAAGACTCATCACCTGAAGGTGCATCACGTGGTACTTCTACAGGTGTTTGTGTAAAGGTGACTCTTTGGTCGGATCTCTTGCTGCAGATTTAAAGGAATAACTTCCTCCTCCCTGTCTCACACTTCGGTCTTGTTTTAATCTGTGCTTTGTTCTTGGCCGACAGGATGATGTAGATATGGAGAGAGGAGAGCACTTACTACCTTCAGCTGCCTAGCCTGGGTTCGATTCCCGACTAGACCGTAAACTGTGTCGGATTGAATCTTCGTCGGACGGACGTTAAGCCGGGTGTCTCACCTGCCACCATTACCTGGTGAATGAATGTCAAAGATTTCTCACGAAGAGCAGGTGAGTGATCACCGGCACCCTGAACAAATTACGCCTCACCTACGGGTCTTCTTGGACATCCCTTGACACCTGGTCACCCTGCTTGCCGTATCACGGTGGTTGCATCTCTGACTTGTAAACAAACCTTGCACGCGCCCAGGTGTGTTCGCACGCGCCCAGGTGTGTTCGCACATCACCTAATGAACGGCCATCTTCGGCTTTGAGGAACAACCATTGTTATTTCGTACTTATTAAGAAAACGTGTGCCTTTACTAATCCACCTATACTTACTATTGCTATTATTAATGATTATTATTATTATTATTATTATTATTATTATTATTATTAATTATTCAAGGCATTTCTTGGACTCTGATGAATGAATGATTTCATCTGAGTGGAGGAGGTAAATTAATGAGTAAATTCATGAATTTACCAATTCATTGGTGGCGGAGGTAAAGGTGGCAAAAACGTTCCACCAGGAAAGACCCAATGTCAAAATTTTGAGTTAATTTTTTTTTTTGCTGTTTTGACTCCTGTGACCCAAACATCCTCGTAACATCTGACACGTTATTCCCGAAATTATATATTTTTAAACGTTAAACACGAATTTAAAATTTAAGAACGAATTTCTCATTGGTCACCGACGATACCGTGAATCTGAGAAGAACCGACTACTTTTTATACTGTCTACTTGATGGCGTTTGTGGTGTCGATCAATGATTGCTTGTTAACTTCTTCGTGAAGCGGTGACACGCAAAGTAATCGGCAAAATCCGAGCACAACTTGGAGTGGAAACTCAACGGCTGGGTCATTATGGTCCAGCATCATATGTACGAGTGGGATCGGCGGACGCTTGGCAAGTTTGAAGAAGTCCTTCTCAACAAGCGACTCCTGCCACGCGGGAGTTCCGAGGTCCATGTGCATGCAGTACCGTATACCAGGTATACCAGTTATCTCGGGCTCTCATTGGCCGTTCACCTCCACACCTTTTGATCTCACCTATGGTGGTGATGACTGTAATGGCGAAATAAAAGGCTCCAGAAAACTTCCACTGCACCCCGGCTTTGTGCGGCTCTGCACGCACGACCACGAGCTCCAGCTCCCGATAGTCTTCTTGGGTGATGTTGTACTTGGCTCTGAGGAGACTTTCCTTTGAGTCAAGCCTCTTGTGCTCAGTCGTTTCAAACGTCGACTCGAGGGAATCGAACACAGCTGCTCCCACGAGTAGGTAAACGAATGTGCACCCGATGAGGGTGAGCGTGCGCACATTCTGCTTCTTCATGGCCTCGCCGATTCGCCGCACCGTGCTGGCCTGAGAACGCCGTTTCGGACGACTCAATCGTGCCCGGAGCCATCGCAACCCCCGCCTCCTCCGCTGCCGTCCCTCGGTCGCCTGCTCGCAGAGCTCTCCCGACCCTCGGCCACGACCCCTGCCCCCGTCATGAACGTGATGCTCCGTCTCTTCAGGAGATGAGACATCATCCCTGGTCGGTGTCGGGCAGTCGTCCGAGGATGCGGACAGACACAGGAGACTGCTTGTCCTGCGGAGGTGCGAGCGGCGCAGTGTGGAGTTCCGCAGGAGACGCACCAAGCACCCGCCGTTGCGCAAGGCCATCAATGGGCGAGGCGCATTGCTGATGGTCGCCAAAGAGCATGTGTTCGCAACAAGCGGCACTCTTGTTAAATCCGCGCCACTTTGGCAAGGCCCAAATCCAATTGGGCAAACGACGACGGCCACTCTGTCCTTGGTCCTGAACAATGTCCTGCACTAGGAACAACTTGTTTCTTGGTGACGCACTTGGTGAAAAGAGAGGGGTGGGTTTTAGACGCGTTCACCTTGCAGCGGGCTCGCAAAACATGCCACGATCACGTCTCGACTACACGGGCAGCGTCGATTCAGGACCTCCCTCCCGCTACATCTTCCACGCCGTGGTTCTCTCCAAATTATAACCCCCCCCCCCCCGCTGCACATTGCGCACTGTGACGCCCCTTCAACTGGAACTCCCGCTGTTCCGTATCGCACGCGCTCGGTGCATGTCACGTGGTTGCAAAACTGGACTCGATGTACGGATCCTGCGCATAGCTTGTGATCTTAGCAATCCCAGGATATTTTGAGTGCTCATGGCTGGTAGAACTTGACATCATCAACGGTTTACTATTTATATTTCTGAATTGTCAAAGGCGTTCATGAGATCAAGTCAACAAGCACCCCGGCATCGAGTTCTTGTTCCTAACCCAATGACCTGCAGCATAACTCAGGTGCTAAACTGCGTTATACATGTGACACACGTGCAATGTAGAGAGTTCCATTCAAAAGTTATTCCAGCAATTCATCTGGCAATGGAAGTTTTCATGTTGCTTCTTCTTCCTTAAACTGCAATCCATGTGAGTGTGTGTTTAACAGATGGAAGCTGTATAATGAGTAAATCAAGAATAGTTAATTTGAGTGCTACCTTTGGTGTATCTCTTAAGTCCAAAAGAAACAAGTCATGATTTATTTTCTTCCAGCAGAAAAGAAGAGTGCTTCCTCTAAGCAATCAGTTTGACTTCCAAGACGAGCAAAAGTTATGTACACAACTCAAAGTAATGCGAAAAATAGAAATAAAAACATTGCAAACCAAACCCTGTTTACATTGAGGCTGAAACATCCGGACCACAAAACAACCCGGTTCTTGAGACCCTGACCGTGACACAAGGCTAGTTCAAATTTGTCTGGACATCTGTTTACAAAAGTCAGAATACGTAAAGCACGTTTACAAAAACAACGAGAACGACACTCGGTCGAGCGCACACCTCCACCAGGCTGAACAGTTTACTTTTTTTATCCCAATGATAGGCTGGATCTGCATCTGGACCTGAACCAAAATCGAATTGGCTTGTTCTTTTCACCTTCCCAACTCATCCACCAAGTATTGTCATAATCTATTCACAACATTTTCAAATATCATGCTATAGTTTTTGGCCTCATCTTTCAATGGTGACGAATCACTTTTAAAATGCACGGATCCGCATCTGCATCCCAATATTCACCAAAATCGAATTAACTTGTCCTTATAACACACCCAACCTGTTCACCAAGTTTCATTTGAATTCGTCCATAACTTTTTGAGATATCCTGCTCACAAACAGACAGGGGAGAAATCATAACCTCCGTCCACTTTTGGTGGCGGAGGTAAAGATGGCAAAAAAGTTCCACCAGGAATGACCCAATGTCAAATTTTGAGTTCATTTTTTTTTGATGTTTTGACTCCTGTGACCCAAAGTCCCCACCCCTGGGGCTTGAACTGGCAGTCAAATCCAAACATTTATTACGTATTTCATGCGTCTCCCAATGGTGATTGCATACAATTTCATTAAAAAGATGCACACGTGTCCAAAAGAAGCGGTTCAGTTTGGCATTTTTAACATGAAATGGGCAAAGGCTAGAAACGAAAGAAACCCTTGAGAATTACCCTTTGGAACTACATTTTAGCATTACCCTTTAGAATAACCTGGAAGAATTACTGTTTAGAATTACCCTTTAGAATAACTCTATAGAATTACCCTATAGAATTACCCTTTATAACCCTTTATAGTTACCCTTTAGAATTACCCTTTGGAACCCTTTAGAATCAACCTGTAGAATTACCCTTTATAATTACCCTTTGGAACCCTTTAGAATCAACCTGTAGAATTACCCTTTAGAATCACCCTGTAAATTACCCTTTAGAATTACCCTTTGGAACCCTTTAGAATCACCCTGTAGAATTACCCTTTAAAATTAACCTTTAGAACCCTTAAGAATTACCCTTTAGAATAACTCTTTGGAATTACCCTTTAGAATAACTCTTTAGAATTACCCTTTAGAATAACTCTTTAGAATTACCCTATAGAATTACCCTTTGGAACCCTTTATAATCAACCTGTAGAATTACCCTTTAGAATCACCCTGTAAATTACCCTTTAGAATTACCCTTTGGAACCCTTTAGAATCACCCTGTAGAATTACCCTTTAAAATTAACCTTTAGAACCCTTAAGAATTACCCTTTAGAATAACTCTTTGGAATTACCCTTTAGAATAACTCTTTAGAATTACCCTTTAGAATAACTCTTTAGAATTACCCTTTAGAATTACCCTTTGGAACCCTTTATAATCAACCTGTAGAATTACCCTTTATAATTACCCTTTGGAACCCTTGAGAATCAAGCTGTAGAATTACCCTTTAGAATCACCCTGTAGAATTACCCTTTATAGTTACCCTTTAGAATTACCCTTTGGAACCCTTTAGAATTACCCTTTATAACCCTTTATATTTACCCTTTATAGTTACCCTTTAGAATTACCCT
Source organism: Eptatretus burgeri (assembly GCF_056783735.1). Classification (NCBI taxonomy): domain Eukaryota; kingdom Metazoa; phylum Chordata; class Myxini; order Myxiniformes; family Myxinidae; genus Eptatretus; species Eptatretus burgeri. The sequence goes on from NC_140965.1 coordinate 54,188,806, forward strand.
TTGGAACCCTGTAGAATTACCCTGTAGAATTACCCTGTAGAATTACCCTTTAGAATTAACCTTTAGAACCCTTAAGAATTACCCTTTAGAATAACCCTTGAGAATAACTCTTTAGAATTACCCTTTAGAATAACTCTTTAGAATTACCCTTTAGAATTACCCTTTATAACCCTTTATAATTACCCTTTGTAGTTACCCTTTAGAATTTAGAATTACCCTTTAGAATAACTCTTTAGAATTACTCTTTAGAATTACCCTTTATAGTTACCGTTTAGAATTTAGAATTACCCTTTGGAACCCGTTAGAATCACCCTGTAGAATTACCCTTTAGAATGACCCTTTACAATTACCCTTTGAAACCCTTGGAGTTACCCTTTGGAGTTACCTTTTAGAATTACCCTTTAGAACCCTTGGGATCACCCTTTTGAGTTATCCTTCACAATTACCCTTTGGTACCCTTCAGAGTTACCCATTAGAATTACCCTTTTGAACCCTTGGGATTACACTTGAGAGTTAACCTTTAGAATTTAGAATTACCCTTTGGAACCCTTTAGAATTACCCTTTGGAACCCTCTTGAATTACCCTTTAGAATTACCCTTTAGAATTTAGAATTATGCTTTGGAATTACCCTTTAGAACCCTTTAGAATTACCCTTTAGAGTTACCCTTTAGAATTACCCTTTAGAACCCTCTTGAATTACCCTTTAGAATTACCCTTTAGAATTACCCTTTAGAATTTAGAATTATGCTTTGGAATTACCCTTTAGAACCCTTTAGAATTTCCCTTTAGAGTTACCCTTGAGAATTACCCTTGAGAATTACCCTTTAGAGCCCAATAGAATTACCATTTAGAACCCTTTAGAATCCAAAACTTCTGCAGAGCAAACCACAATAATTTCTGTCTCACAAACTGCCCCACAAGCTCCTCTGTGGACCACTTGTGACCCCCTTAAACATGTGCCTCTCCTGGTGGTCTCTGGTGGAGAGAGGTCTCTTCTCCCTCCTGGGTAGACTCTTCCTCGGGGTGCCACTAATCGGGGTGGCCCCAATAAAAAAATGAATGTACATTGAAACTTCCGGATCCACAGCACACTGTGCCACCATGCCTGGCACACACTGGTCAGAGAGATTGTAATCGGCATAGTTGCACATGTAACACGTGGATCTCTGTGATGGGAAGTCCTCACCGAGCCCCGCTTACAAACAAGAGGTTTTTACACATACATAATTAATTTATCTGCCCTGTCTATAAATTACATACGCAGCTTCCTCAGTGTCACGTGCAACAATTAAATTACTTACTCTGACAGATTCCTGTCACATGGCAATATTAGCCAATGCAAAACACTTGGACCATAAGACACTTTCCACAGTCCAGTGATGGATCCACCTCTAATTCCCCCCCCCACCTCCACCTTTCACATACCGAAATGTGTGTATATGTGTATATATATATATATATATATATATATATATATATATATATATATATATATATATATATATATATATATATATATATATATATATATCACGTGATATATATATATATACTTTGTTTTTTGTTTTTTAAAGAGAGGGGTGCATATATATATATATATATATATATATATATATATATATATATATATATATAATATTAAAGAGAGGGTCTGGAACCCTGCCCTGCTCACCAAACTCTCTTCCTATGGTATCCAAGGCCATTTCCACTCATGGCTCGCAGACTTCTCTCCTGTCGCAGTCACCGTGTGGCCCGAAATGGAGTTCTTTCATCCCCTCTTCCTGTGCAGGCTGGAGTTCGTCAACGTAGTGTTCTGGGCCCTGTTCTTTTTCTGGTTTTCATCAATGATCTCTCCGACTCTCTGGAAAATCCTCTTTATCTCTTTGCTGATGACTCCACCCTCTGCCGTATCATCTGTCATACCATTTCTGCAAGTGTTTTGTTGAAAAATCAGAGCTACTCACAGCCTTCGTCCATAGCTCAATAAGTATACTGCTCTCCTCTTGGGCTGACACCCCAGCATCACATGCACCTCTCCTGGATTTTGTGGAACATAAAGCTCTCGACATTCTTGGAATATCTCACGATGAGTCTGAAGCACAAGGTTTGATGCAATCACATTACAGGCAGGTCAGTGGCCTCCTTTAAACTAGCTCTCAGCCCTCTGACCATCCTCAGATCCTACAGGGCGTACACACTCTAAGTCTTCTACTCCTACCCCTCCTGGTTAAACTCCTAAATCCAGGTTAACAGCACACCTAAACTCTTTCAATCCCATTTTCTCTCGTTTCTGGAACCGCCTTCCTGGGGTGACTTAAATCACATGCATAAAACAGGCAGAACCACCATCTCATGTCGGGCTGGCAGGATGGTCTGGAGGTACACATACTTGCCTCTGAGCTAAGCTGTCTAGCCTGGGTTTGAATGCCCACTCAGCTATAAACTGTCCTGCTGCTGTTTTATAGGAAGGCTGATTCATCAATACGTGTATCGACCCTCGGATGGACGTTTGGACGTTAAACTGAGCACCCCGTCTGTTGGAATTAGTCTGTGGACATGAAAGATCCCACGGTTTCCTTCGCGAAGTGTAGGCGAAGCTATCGCCGGCACAATGAACAATTTCCAAATTCCAACCCTGACCTGCAGAGGGCACTGCATGAGTTTCACAGCTGTGCCCTCAGCCAATGATGGCATCCTGATGCCTGATGCTGCATGCGGAAGAAGACGAGACCACTTTACGTCACTCCCCACCCCTCCCCACAATCCTGTATACATCTCTCCACCCTACCCCCCCCCACCCACCCTTTCCCCTCCTCTCCATGATCTTTTCTGTTCGTTCATTCCATTCATGATACCCTCCTTGTTACCGTGCTCTTATCGGAGTGTCGATCTTGGAAAAAAAGAAAATAAACCATCAGACCTGTTTAAATTTACTGATTCATATGATATCCATCAAAGTTCCATAAAGCTGAGTTTATATTGATTAATGATAGATGTTTATCTGAGAAACTGATGATAGAGGTGGAAGTAGTTGTAATCGTCCGGTCTCCACCACTCCCCTACCCATGTATTTTCTCCACAAAACAATGTCATTCCCAGAACCTCGCAAAGCCAATTTTCCTTTTGTTTACTGTCAAGGGAATACATTCGGTTTCTGGAATAAAACTATTATGGTTGCCGATGTGTGTTCATTAAAATCACGTCAAACGTTATGGTTGCAGGGGATTGAGGGGGTTGGAGGGGTGATGAAGAGGGGGGTCAGGTCTCAGTCATCACAGAAGTTGCCTTCTTACCTCCGCCACCGAAGGTGAAGGACTTAATGTTTTCATCTCTTTCTGTCTGTTTCTTTGTCTGTTTGTTTGTGTGTTTGTTTGTTTACCCTGTAGCAGCCACACCGTTTCAGCGATCATGACCAAACTGGGTGCAGCCGTCGGCCATGGTCCAACTTAGATACTTTTCGTTTTTGGTGAATCTAGGTCAAAGGTCAAGGTCACCGAAAAACCGAAATTCTTATTTTCGCAATAACGTCCGCTAAAATGGTCGTATCGACTTCAAACCAAATCCAAAATGTGCATCTTCCAATACTGCATCCAACCATATGTCCCATTGGGGTGTCACACCAACAGCCTCCTTAGCGGTCGGGGGTCGAATGTCAGGGGGTCGGGTCAAAAATTTCAAATTGCGATAAAAAAGCCATTTCAAGTCCGATTGACTTCCAAGTTGTGATCATGACCAAACTAAATGCTATAACTCATTAAACAGTAGCACTATCAACTTATAAGAACTAAATTGATTTCCAGGTTTTTGTTTTTTTCAGAGATCATGGAGATATGGCAAAGTTATTCCGGCAATTCCTTGCTCAACGAGCAATTTCATTTGTTTGTTTGTGTGCAGGATTTCTTTAAAACTTGTTGAGGGATCTGCATGAAATTTGGTGGACAGGTTGGGTGTGTGACAAGGACGAATTGATTCAATTTTGGTGAAGATCCAGATCCGGATCTAGATACGACAATTATTTAATTTTTAAACTGATTCTTCACGATTGATAGATCGGGCGAAAACCGATATCGTACTGTATAGCATGATATTTCAAAAATGTATTGGGCCCGATATGTTTCGTAGTTTTAACAATTGCATGATGGAGGTATGCATGCTACCGAGTGCCCTTCTCATTGAATCTGTCCTTATGCATCCTCACTCCCACCAGGGATTAATTTTACAAAACCCGATCTAAAGCTCTTTGTATCCATTTGTCGATCAGCATCAAAAAAAACGGACAAATTAATGATGCGAATTTGTGGAATTTAGATGTGAGGCTAGAGGTGTTCAAAATGTTCTCGTAACCATGTACATGTAATGGTACTGCATTGGTTTGTGTTTGCTGTTGGTTATGAAGTGGGAGTTCCGGGCCGCAGCGCAACGCCATGATGGTTCTGGTATCTGAATAAATGATCGTTCTTTTCAAATATTGCCCCTTTATGTGTCTTCCACATCAGAACTTTACATGGTGGCGGCGGTTTTACGACACATATTCGAGCCCATCAAGGTAACAAGCTGGTGTTTCCAGTGCCTTTTGTAATCAGTTCGTTCCTCATCGACCCATGCAGCGCGCGTTCACAATGGCAGATCTGGTGGGAACTCCGTCCATGGACTGGGCCGTGCATAACGCAGCGGCGGCCTTTAAAATGTTGAGACAGCGATTGGAGCTGTACGTTGAAGTTAGACGCATTACGTCTAAAGTGGGAGAGAAAGGCCTCAAACGGTGCAACACATGGACCTTAACGGATGAACAGCGACAGCAACTCGCGAATATTTTCAATTGTTTCCTGGAACAAATGGAACCCTCGGATAATTTCAGGATCTGCCGACTGGAGCTTCGTCCCAACAGCCGGAATCTCGGCGAGTCACTGGAGGCCTTCATCACCCGGTGTAAGCTTCTCTCCCAGAAGTGTGATTTCAGCTCCAAACAAGAAGACGACCGCTTGATAGAACAGATCATTGCGAGTACCCAAATCTCTGACTTTCAGAAGGAGCTTTTGACAAATCAAAAGACCTTTAAACTGGGGCGCACATACAAAGCCTCCGCCACATACCTCAAACAGTTGCATACTTTGAATGCCTGTGCCAACAAAGTAGCTGACAGCATAGGCATCTCTGCTGTTGGCCCGAGACTCAGTAAGTGCCAATGTAGTCTTGCCCACAACGACACATGCAGATTGTGTGCTAAACTAGGCCATTGGGTCAAATGCTGTCTTGCGTCCAAGTTTCGACAACCATGACCCTACCTCTCGTCGAGTGCATACAGACACCAAGCACCCATGAGTTTCGCACCCAACAACTACAGTCCAACAGGGAATGCTCGCTGGAACCCCCAGACATCATATGCTCGTGTTGATCTTCACAACATAGAACAAGAGGATACACCAGATCCTCAACTTCCAGGCCAACACCCCGATGTAAGGTATCGTAATCCCCCAATGCTTACAGTATTCCCCATGCCAGTACACAACACGAAATGGCGTATGACACGTGTATCACGGAACAGCAACACAGGCGTCGGGACAACGCCAATGACATTGCATCACAATTTGATTCGTTGGTTTTCGACTCGATTAATGCACCTGGTCAACTTAACGAGGCTTACACTACACTTTATGTCAGTCTATACAACAGGCCAGGTGTTCATTATCTTAAGCAGAAGGTGGACACAGGTGCCCAAGGAAACACTTTACCCATTTGCACTTTTCGACGCATGTTTCCCGAAATGCTGGATTCAAATGATGAACCCGATATTGGCTCTCTTCAGCAGCAGAGAGTGTTTTAACTGTGTACAATGGAACCCACATCAAGTGTTTTGGCACTGAAGACATTGCCTGCAGTTACAAGGGATCACAGTGGACCAGCACGTTTCTTTGTCGTGGATGTCAGTGGTCCTGCGGTTCTTGACCTTCCATCGTGTGAGAATCTTCACATTGTTCCATTGCATTATTTAGTGACCAGTGACCAACCACCAGTTTACAAAAGCATCAAATAACTCATGGATGCATACCCACAAAAAATTGACTGCATCGGTGAATTTCATACAACGCACAGGCTTGTTGTGGACCCAAATGTCCCACCACATGTTGATCCACCACATAGAACCCCATTGCTCTCAAGGACAAAATTCAATCAGAACTTGATGAGATGGTTCTATAGGGAGTCATACGGTGTATCAAGGAACCGACTGAGTGGGTCAGCTCTCTCATGTATGGAACAAAAAAGAGACGGCAATATTCGGATTTGTTTGGACCGAAAGCATCTCAATCGAGCCCTGATTCGTCCATATCGCAAAATACCCACAACGGAAGAGCTCACTCACAAATTTGCAGGAGCGAAATACTTCTCAAAACTTGATGCCAAGTCAGGGTACTGGTCTGTAAGATTCGATGAAGATACCCAACAACTTCTTACATTTCAGACCCCAGAGGACTGGTATTGTTTCCAACGATTGCCTTTTCGACTGTGTGTAAGCCAGGACATCTTCCAGATGGAAATAGACCGTGTTCTCGAGGATTGTAAAGGTGCAGTTAGCATAGCAGATGACATCGCTGTCTATGGCACCACTGAGGAGGAGCATGACCGGCACCTTGAGGAGCTGATGGAAACAGCACGACGCGAAGGCATCGTTTTCAATTCAAACAAATGCTACATCAAGAAGACCAGCATCACCTTTTTCGGTAAAACTTATGGTAGACAAGGAATACGGCCTGACCAGCAAAAGGTTCAAGATCTGAGAGCTATTCCAAAACCTGAGAACAAAGCCGAGCTTCAACATTTCATTGGCTTCTTGACATATTTTTCGCCCCTCATCAAGGATTTCAGTATGAAATCTGCTACTCTCAGAGACCTTCTCAAAAAGGATTCTGAACTCCTATGGGAGCCACACCATCAAATTGTATTTGATCATCTGAAAAATGAGGTGTTGGAAACATGTCTTCTTCATGACTACTATCCAGAGGAGCCTGTCTACGTCCACTGTGATGCCAGTCTTCAAGGCCTTGGTGCAGTATTGTTTCAGGTCCATGGAAACCAGTTAATGCCTGTGGAGTATGCAAGCAAAACCCTAACATATATGAACAACGTTTCCCTACCTACTAGTATGGTCGCAGTTTAATTGCGCGAACCGATCGTAAACCACTGCTGATGATCATTGACAAGCCATTGATCGCTACCCCACCGAGATTGCAACGAATGCTTGTCAGACTCCAAGGACACAATTTGACGACGGAGTACCGCCCTTGGGCAGACAATCAGCTTGCCGATGGCCTATCCCGCCTTCCTAGTCCACTCAATACAACTACAATTGACTTGGACTTGTGTGTGGATTTTGTTCGCCTCTCTTCTGAGAAGTTTTCTGAGCTGCAACAGAAAACACTTCGTGATTCTGACCCGAGTCAACTTCGAGACTTTATTATCAGTGGATGGCCAGACCGTCTGAAGGAACCTCTCAGAGGCTCTTCGGAGATACTGGAGTTTTTGGGATGAGTTGTCAATTGAAAATGGTGTAAATCTTAAAGGCGAGGGAGTCATTATACCAAAGAGTATGAGAAACGACATTTTGCAGAAACTCCATTCGGGCCATTCTGGCCACGAGAAAGCCAAACTGCTGGCTATAGGGACACTGTGTACTGGTATAACATTAACGAGGACATTGATCGGCTTGTGGACTGCTGTCCTACTTGCCAACGACACCAGAAATCTCAGCTGCCTGAACCATGAAAGCAACATGACATTTTGCTCAGAACATGGAGTAAAGTCGGAGGTGACCTGTTTTACCTTGATGCAGCTCAGTGGCTTGTCATCGCAGATTATTATTCAAAATTTCCCGTTGTCCAGCAAACTACCCGAGTAAGCCCCCAGCCGCGCAATTATTGCAACTTTGGGACAAACATTTTCTGAGTTTGGAATTCCTGAAACGTTTGAGTGATCATGGTCCTCATTTCTCCAGTGTGGAATTTGGTTCATTTTCTGGGAAATGGAATTTTGACGTCACGTCATCCTCAACATACCCAAAATCTAATGGATTCATTGAGTGCCAGGTCGAGACGGTGAAATCCATCCTCCGCAAATCAAAAAGTGTGGGAAACGATTTTCATCTTGCACCGCAAGCTTGGCGTTCCACCCCAGTGAGCTACAACTTGGTAAGTCCTGCTCAACTGCTAATGGGCAGAAAAGTCAAATCTCGAGTAACAACCAGAATCGCCAACACGCATGACGATGACAACCTCATCCACGAGGAGCTGGAGAAGTGCTGCTACTCACAAAAAAGTCTACCATGATAGGCATGCTCAGGCACACGAAATGTCCTGCCAATACCCTGGACAACGAGTTCACGTTCAGAACCACAACACTCATTGCTGGGAGCCAGCCACGGTTCTCTCCACGTGTGAAGAGCCACGATCATATTTGCTTGCATCACCAAATGGACAAACACTCCGACGCAACCGAAATCACATTCAGGAGCTCCCAGCATGTGCCGCAGTGCCCCATCGATCTACGAGCCCAAACAAGATTTCTGAACCCACAGTGAGTGGGAACAGTGAACCATCTGCAAGGTCTGGTGTTGAACCTGTCATCACATGTCATCACATTGGTTTGGGTTTGGATGTGAAGCGGGAGTTCGGGGGCGCAGGGAATTGTGGGTGCGCGATGCCATGATGATTCGGATGTCTGAATACATGATCGATGTCTTTATATATCCACATCAGAACTTTACAATGCTCTCCTTCTAAGATTTGTCCGAACAGTGCAACGAGGGTACAGCGTACATTTAATTAAATAAATAAATAATACATCGGTATATTTTCTGATTAACAGGACACATACTCGTGGGTCATGACGGAGTTTGGAGGGATTTAAAAATATCGTCGGTTGTGGACATCTTGGACTTTTGTTGTTGAATGTCGTTCCGAGAACTTTATGAACGTTCCGTTAGAACGTGGTTCTGCTGCTTCCCATCACCCCGGGACGGTTACACTCGAGCGAGGTTGCAGTAAAGATCGGGTCTATTATTAGACGAGCCTTTTGATTAAATCTCTGCTGGGGAAAGCTCCGTTTCAGGAAGAGCAATGCCCCCATCCACTTCCACTCCCCATCCCCCCACTTGCACTGCCCGACCCCCTTCCCACCAATGCACCACTCGAGCTGGATTTGTCAGCAATTTTGCTTCTCATTGCTCTGCGTTCCACGCTCGGACGAGGGTTGGGGGGGGGGGTGGACGAGGAATGTGTGGGGTTTTCAGCTGCTGATGGATTTTCCTTTCAACGCTGCAATGAATCAGGATGCAAACTCTTCCCGCGATCCTTTAAAATTCTGCGAATCAGCCTCCCCCATGCCCCACCTTCACCACCACCACCACCACCACCACCACCACCCCCCAGGAGTCTCGCATCAAGGAAGGTTTTCAAGTAAAATGAAATCATCACTGGAACTAATTGGATATCATTATGACACTAAACCTCAATGAAGGCTACAAAGGTCGAAACGTGAAATTGGTATTTCGTCTCTTCTCGTGTTCAAAGCATTATTTCCACCGTCATTGTAGTCTCCATGCCTGGTGTTGGCTTAATGTTTAGGGTGGTGGGCTGAGGATCCCAGGACCCTGAGTTCAAATCTCACTCGGTAGTTGCATTTATACCAGGTGGGGTTGACTCTGCCTGTCATCCTTCCGAGGTCGGCGAACTGAGTACCAGCTTGCTGGTATCCTGTGTCAGAGTGGTGACCCATCTTGGATTGTGTCCAATAGCCAAGGAGACTGCTTAGACATCACCAACACTCTGCACAGAATATGGTCCCAATAGTTGGATGGATCATTTATATATATATTTTTTATACATATATATATATATATATATATATATATATATATATATATATATATATATATATTTACATATTTACATTGCTTGTCTGTCTGTTGGTGTCCTTTTGCGAGGACTGCTGGCTCAACAAGATTGACAACCACCAAATTTGGCACACAGCCCAAGTCCGATCCGGTAATTGTCCTAAGAGTATTTTTTCATCCACCACCTGAGTCTTTAAAGATCACTTTTATGGCTTTTCAGTAATATGCTTTCACATATCACGTGACACAGCACAACTATTTGGTCGAGCTGTGTCTTCCACCCATGAGCTCACCATGCTTCCACCCGTTGCCACCACCATGCTTCATGGTCAGGATGGTGTTGGATGGGTGATGAGCTGTGCTCGGTTTCTGCCAGATGTAGCGTTTTGCATTCAGGGCAAATCATTCAATTTCTGTCTCATCAGACAACATAATCTTTTGTGTCGTGCTCTCAGAGTTTTCCACGTGCCTTTTTCTCAGGAGTAGATTCTGTCTCACCACTCTCCCATAAAGCCTGGCTTTGTGAAGTGCTGCAGAGACTGTTGTCCTTCCTGCTGGTTCTCCCATTTCAGCCAAGGAACTCTGTCGTTCTGTGAGAGTGGTCATTGGGTTCTTCGTCATCTCCCAGACCAACGTCTTTCTTGCCCAGTTGCTCAGTTTGGTCAGACGACCAGCTCGAGGAAGAGTCGGGGTAGTTTCTTGTGCTCTCTATTCCCTAATGATGAAGTTCACTTTGCTCCTCGGAACTTTCAACACTATTAATTGTTCCCTTCCCAATCCTGGTGTTGGCTTAGTGGTTAGGGTGGCTGGCTTGGGATCTTAGGGTCCTGCGTTCATGCCCCATTGGCTGATAAATTAACACGAGGTGGGGTTGATTCAGTCTTTCTTCCTTTCGAGGTCGGCGAATTGAGTACCAGTGTACTGGTATAGAGGCACAGCATCAGCGGCATAGCTTTGCCCCCAACAAATGGATAGCTACCCAGCAGCCAAGCTGCCCAATGCTGGAAGAAGAAAGCACCCTTCTCCATATCTATGCCTTCTCACAATTCTATCTCGGAGTTCTACGGACAGTTCCTTGGACTTGATGGCGGAGTTTGTGCCCCGACATGCACTATCAACTGTGGGATATTATATGGAATGGTGTTTTTCTTTCTAAATCATGTCCATTCAAGTGAATTGGCCACAGGTGGACTCCGATGAAGTTGCAGAGACATCTCAAGGATGTCCAAAGGAAATTGGATGCACCTGAGCTCAATTTGGAGTGTCATAGCAAAGGGTTTGAATACTTATTGACGCAAGACATTTCAGATTTTCATTTTTAATTAACTTGTAAAAAGTTCTAAAAACATGTTTTCACTTTGTCATCGTGTCATTATTTTACGTAGATCGGTGACAAAAAATAAAATTTAATCCGTTTTAAATTCAGGCTGTGACACAACAAATTGTGACAAAAGTCGAGGGGTGTGTACTTTCTGAAGGCGCTGTACATTACTTTGCACCAGAAGACAAGACCAGAAACATTGTTTACAAAGATGCTCTTTGATGTAGTTGTTTCATTTTTGGCATTGTTGTTTGTGTACGTATGGTGGTATGTTTTGTTTTTCGGAAAATTCAAATTTTAAAATAAATATTATGTTTTTGTCCTCATTTCCTTTTCGTTGTCAATTCTCAGATTTTTTCCCCCGAGCAACGCTGGATGTCCCCACCAGTTGTAAATATTAATTTATCCTTTCTTGTTTTAGCTCATAGAATCATTAAAAAAAACAAAATGTAATTACCGTTCATCATTTTAGTCCCCTACCAATTTCACTGGAGGGGAAGATACGTTTTCTCTCCGTCTGTCCATACATCCATACGTCCATCCGTCCCACCTGTGGTTTTTTTTCCCCACACTCTTTAACATATTCAACTGAAACTTGGTAAATGGCTTCATTATGATAAGTTTCAGATGAAGTTCGAATTTTAGGGAGTTTCGTCAATTTTTCACAGCGTTATGCTCTTTTGGACTTAGAAGATACCACATCGGTAAGGGGACATTCATTGCAAAGCAATTCTCGCTCTTGTTGAAGATTGCCTCAGTTTTGAATTCAACACTAGTTATGCATTAATAGAAAAATCTTCCCAACTTCCTTTAACTCTCTAACGGAACGTACAAGACCAGTGGCTATGTCTGACAGGATGGTACATAGGGAGTGTCGTTACCTCTCAGCTGTGTGTTCTGGATTCAATTCACAACCCAACTATAAACTGTCAGACTTGTGCTTTTGTGGACTGGGTGTTCGTCACGAAATTTACTGTCCCTTGGATGTACTTTAAGGTGGTGACCTGTCCGTTGGAATTGTATTGTGGGCGTGAAAGATCCTTGCACCTTTTTTTTTGACAAACAGTAGGCAAGTTATTGTTGGCACTCTGAACAAATGAGAAATTCCTGCCTCAACTATGCCTGTGGTGTCGCAATGTAGTCACCTTCATGAGGACCAGGTATAATACCGCCGATAAAAAAAAATGCTGTGCTTTCTGGATTACTGTCCACCACAAGCAGCCAGTCCTGCAGTCAGGGGACCTGGGAAAAGTGAGGGGACAAACATATTGTTGTGGGCCAGGGGTCGGTGGCAAGAACGACCACGAGGTGGGGAAAGCTTGGGTCATCTCCCATCAATCTCCCGGGAATTGTAGGCCGTCGTTTGGATAACTCCGCGAGCCGGAGGGTCGTTTAACTGACGGTGGTCGCCAATATTTCAACCGCGTAGCGTAGGGTCTATTTGTCTATGACCAATTTACCTAATTAACGACGCGATTTCGACTACCGGAGAAACCACGCCCTCGGCACGTCTTGCTCGAACCGGGCCACTCTACCGACTGCGGTAGAGTTCCAACTATCGACTACCAACTCCAGTTTGGGTGCAGCCGAGCGGAAACTGCCAAAGCCGTGCTGGCTGGAATGAACGGATTAACGGGGATAAAACCCCGCCGAAACTCAGATCCGAACCATGCTGGACCAATTCATGAAGGGACAGAAATGGACTGGGAATGTTTTTCTACAAATGTTTATTTACAATAAAAAGACAAAGACAAGACTTAACGTGAATATGCAAGAAGGAATATTTACAATGGGCAAAAACACTTATTCACATCTACTTACAAAACGGGCCCACACGCAGACACACACACACACACAAAATGAAAAGAAACCCAGAGTCTTTATTGGACCCTCACAGCCATGGAGAGAGAGACAAGCTGGGGGTCAGAGTTTGGTGGTGTACCTGTCCGTCAGAGTTAGGGCCTGCTCCGCGATGCAGCACCTGACAAAGGTTGTTGGTCCGGTCCCTAGTCGCACGTAGGAACTCCTGGTTCGTGGCGGAGCTCGGGTGGTGAACAATCGGGGTCCACGGAGGGAGGTCAGGGTCGCTCTGTCCTTCCTTAAGACTCCTCGTAGCAGCCACCATAAAACTCCAGAACCCCATACAGCCACCGTCAAACAAAACTGACTGCTTACAGCCTCCGTGAAAGCAAACTCGACCGTTACAGCCTCCGTGAAAGCAAATTCGACCTGTTACAGCCACCGTGAAAGCAAACTCGACCCGTTACAGCCACCGTGAAAGCAAACTCGACCCGTTACAGCCACCGTGAAAGCAAACTCGACCCGTTACACCCACCATGTAAGCAAACTCGACCGGACCCTGTTACACTCACCCTGAAACTCCAGAACCCCGTACAGCCACCGTGAAACAAAACTGACTGCTTACAGCCTCCGTGAAAGCAAATTCGACCCGTTACAGCCACCATGAAAGCAAACTCGACCCGTTACAGCCACCGTGAAAGCAAACTCGACCCGTTACACCCACCATGTAAGCAAACTCGACCGAACCCCGTTACACTCACCCTGAAACTCCAGAACCCCGTACAGCCACCGTGAAACAAAACTGACTGCTTACAGCCACCGTGAAAGCAAACTCGACCCGTTACAGCCTCCGTGAAAGCAAACTCGACCCGTTACAGCCTCCGTGAAAGCAAACTCGACCCGTTACAGCCACCATGAAAGCAAACTCGACCCGTTACACCCACCATGTAAGCAAACTCGACCAGACCCCGTTACACTCACCCTGAAACTCCAGAACCCCGTACAGCCACCGTGAAACAAAACTGACTGCTTACAGCCACCGTGAAAGCAAACTCGACCGGACCCTTTTTACTGAGAGTCTCGGAGATTTATTGGCCTCTCTCCACGGGGAGGGGCCCTTGGCGAAAACGCACCTCGCTGTCCGCCTCTGATTGGACAGGGTCCTCTGGCCCACTTTTCCTGGGCGGGGCCTCTGCTCCTGCCAGGAGACCCCAGTTACTCCTCCACGTGGCTTCGATCTCGACGAGTAACAGTGTCAGCGCCGCGAAGGTCATCGTACAAGAGTTACAATGTTCGTGGGAGCCGAGAACTGGAACCGCGAGACCCCCCTCTCGGCAAGTCAAGGTACGAGCAGCCAGCGGGTGGTGATGCAGCATGATGGGCCGAAGGGGTCATGCAGATGGGATGGTTTATTAGATGTTATATCCTAACTAAAAAATAAATTGCAACGCACGCCTTTGATTCAACCACTAGACAAAAGGAAAGGGATCTGACTGCACACATACTTAATGACATAACTGACTTTTAGGACATCTGTATGTTGAATGCAAATGGTTTCCAGATCTGTAACAATATATTGTAATGCCTGTTGGCAGGACCAGTTTTAACACAGTGGAGTTGGATATGGTGAGGTGTCATGAGGCTTTACATTGACACCCGCAACACAGTCGTCCAGGCTCTGTTCCTCATTGAATGGAATATCTGTGGAAAGCCCAGTAAAATATGTTGCACATCATTGTCATGACACCGCTTACGCCCGAACCTCGAAAAGGGAGATTGGTAAAATTGAGGCAGATACAGCGTCGACTTATGTGCACATAAGAATTTTGCTGATAGTACACCAAAACGATGTATATTTGCCTTTGACATGCTTATACATTAAGTTTAACTCCAAATCGGGCTCCTGCTTGACATCTGCTTCTTAGGATTGGCTGCTAACTGATTAAAACATATAGCGAGGGAATTCTGGTCATTTAAATGCAGATTGGTACACAGCGATGCTTGGTGTTGGCTTAATGGTTAGGGTGGTGGGCTTGGGATCCTAGGATCTTGAGTTCAAATACCACTTGGCTGTTGAATTAATACCAGGTGGGGTTGACTCTGCCTGTCATCCTTCTGAGATCGGCAAAATGAGTATCAGCTTGCTGGTAACCTGTGTCTGAGCGGCGACCCGTCCAGGATTGTGTCCAATAGCCAAGGAGACTGCTTAGGCAGCATCAACGCTCTGCACAGAGTGTGGTCCCAATGGATGGATGGATAGCACGTAGCACTTACATTCGGCATGCTTTCAGTGAGAAAATGTCATCATCACATGATCAGCTCATACAGTCCAACAGAAGGAAAACAGAGATGGTGGATCTAATCGCAGTCATCCGGCACTTGGCATGTACCAAGAATGCCCAACGGTAAACATATTGTTTGTTGACCTTTGCGTCATTGCCCCTGATTATTCTATTCTTCCACGAGTCTTGATGCACACAAGGATACACAAAGGAACATTAGCGCAGGAGGATGCCATTTGGCACATCATGTCTGCGCTGCAGAAACCCCCAATGCCAGCACGCTTCCATATACAAGCTACCCACTATCCACACAAGCCAATATTCCACTATCCCTCTTATCTCCAATGCATCCAGATACCCATATAAATCTCATTTAAAGTAATCCACCCCCTACACTACCACCACCTTTCCAGTGAGACGTTTCCATGCATTAATCACTTTCCAAGCCTGGTTTTGGCATAACGGTTAAGATGGCTGGCTTAAGATCTTCGGGTCTTGAGTTTGAGATCCTGTCAACTGTTGAATTAACACCAGGTGGGTTTACTCAGCCTGTCAGCTTTCTGTGATCAGCAAAATGAGTATCAGTGTATTAGTAATAAGGGCATGGCATCAGTAGCATAGTCACACCCCAAGAAAATTATGCAGCCAAGCAGCCATGGACTGCATACAAATAAAATAAATAATGACTCTCCGACTGAAAGACACCTGGATAAGAAAACATAAAATTCACCATATTCTAAACAACGCTGCACTCCCTTAAGTCATAGCAAAGGGAAAGGACCATTTGTTTATTATGGCAAAAAATTGGCAGAATCTTTTTCCCATATGCACGTATTTGTCTTAGTTATGATGGAACCAGCAAATCAAATCCTTGATTGAATTCTTGCCTAATATTTATTCTGTATAGAGATATCTATATAGAGGAGATAGATAGATAGATATAACTATAGATGAGGAGAAAGAACGTTACTGATGCAAGGGAATAATCATGATGATATGTGTACTCTAAAGCATGAACGATGTGGGAGGTGGTGGAGGTGGGGTGGGGGAAAGGGTTCAAACTGTCAATGAAAGTCACTACGATGTAACGTACAACTGTACAAACGGTCTCGCAAGGAGATTAAACTTCAATGTCAAATGGACGAAAGGCGTCAATGAAATGTCAAAAGGCGAAAGCATCATCATTCCGGGAAGGCACAGAGCCATACAAAAGGCAAGGTTTGGAAGTGACAAAAATATTGAGGTGGCACCAAATTTTATCAACCTTTTTATCATCAGTTACACATGTAGTCAGTTTGTAGAAGAGCCTCTTCTTCGTACAGTCGTACTTCATCCCTATCCACTGTTTGGTGTGCAGGTGGATTTGCCTGAATCCATCAAATTTCCATCCATGACACTCATTCACAATGTGGTGGGCAGTCTTATCTGGGTGACCGCAGTCACATGCTGCACTGTCTTTGAAATTCCATTTGTGGAGGTGGTGTGATGTCCTTGCATGGAGAGTACGAATCCTATCGAGCGCAGTCCACCGTTTGCGAGGAAGGTCGAAACCCGGCGGCTCTTCTATCGGATCATTCAACGGGTCTTGTCGTCTGCCCACAGATTTCATCACTTGTCCCTTATTTCAAAACCTGCACCACTCAAAGCTTTTGCAGAGTCCACAAAAAGTTTTGCTTGACTTGAGTCACATATTTGGTAAGTTCTGCATGTCTTCATGCATTGGCAGCTCAGGGTTGGCTTTGATGCAGTCAAACTCTCTCAGCATTCTTTCCTTCTGGCGAATATGATAATAAAAATTATTATTATGATTTGCAGTGACATTTGCTTGGCAAAAGGGATGAGCCATGTGATACTGGCTTTAATATAGATTAATCTGAAATTAACATGAAACATAGATCAATATCATTAATTCAGCTTCAGTCTTTCACAAGGCCAGGGCCTTATTTATCTCAGTAAGCGATTAATGCATGAGCATTTCATGAGATTAACTTCACTCGCTCAATCATATTGAGGCAGGTTGTATCAAATTACCACTCAAAACAGTTCTTAATCTATAGTTGCATTTTTGCTGCAAACTAATTCTGCAGTACGTTTTAACAGGAATCATGTACATGGTATGAGTAATAAACCGAGACTGGAATCGGACTCCAAACAGGTCTTTCCCTCTCTGCTCTTTCCGTGCTTTACTGCTTTGTCCCCCAAACCCAACCTGCCCCCCCCCCAAAAAAAAACAGGTATCTGCAGAGCACACGTGGTCCGCCAACAAACTCCTTCTTGTGAAACTCCCAAAATCCAGAATCACTACTTACCTATCTCCAGCCTGATGTTGGCTTAGTGAGTGGTTAGGGTGGCTGGCTTGGGATCTTCAGCTGGCTTGGGATCTCAGAGTCCTGACTTCAAGTCCTGTTGCTGGTTTGGGATCTTCTGGTCCTGAGTTCAAGCCCTGTTGGCTGCTGAATTAACACCAGGTGGGGTTGACTCAGTCTTTCTTTTGAGGTCGGCGAAATGAGTACCAATGAGTTTAGGGGCACAGCATCAGCGGCATAGCCGTGCCCCAACATATTGTTCCGAATTTGGAATTCAATTGCACACAACATACAGGTTCCCTTAGTCAGCGATGTCGATAAGTGCATGTTCCCAAGATAGCTCACCTTCCATTGTTTAAATGTTTTGAGATCGATTTAGTAGCTCAGGAGCGAACAATGGAGACGTCCCTCTCCCTCTTCTGCGAAGAGGAAGAAGAACCCTGTGGTGACGTCAACAACTCCCTCCCACCCGTGGTTGAGCGGGGGATGGATCATGAGGGCATGAGTCATGCCGGGTGTGGGGGAGGGGTGCAAAGGATAAAGAGGACATCTTTTCTTTGTTCAAAAAAAGAGTCCCATGGTTGAGTTCGTGGAAGTCCCATTCTGTGTCCCGTGGGCAGAGTTCGTATGCTGAGTCCCGTGGGAGGAGTAAGCTTTTTGCTTCGGAGAGAGCAGTCGTTCAGCCATCAGGTCCTGCTTGGCTTGAGGCCTTCGGAAGCTTTTTGCTTCGGCTGGCTCAGTGAGCTTCGGCTGCTGCTTTGTTTTGGAAGGAACTTGAGCCAGTTGTTCGGCTCGAGCTGCGAATGGAGGCTTCTTCCTCTTCTTCCTCTTCCTCTTGGTTCGTGGAGCTTGTCGTTCTCCATTTTGTTTCCCAGCTTGGCGCGACGCATCGGCCTCTTCTTGGAGTTGGATCCTCGGGGAAGCGACGCATCGACAGGAAGGATCGGCGCCTCGTCTCACCGGCACGTGTTGAGAAGTGCAGGAGGATTCGCGGGAGCTCGGGAAGGATTGTGGCGATTCGATCCAGCTCGCTCTCGCTCTCGCCCAGGTCCGCGCGAGGTGGAAAGGTTCGAATCAAGCTCTGAGTTTCAGCTCACCTGTCCTCCGAGCTGGAGCTCGTGATTAAAGGCCTCAGCTACCGTTTCGTGTGTGTGTGTGTGTGTGTGTGTGTGTGTGTGTGTGTGTGTGTGTACATGTGTCCGTGGGCCCGTCTAATAAGTAGGAACTGCTGTTAAGTGTAGATGACTGTACATAATAAGTAGACGATTGTAGTTCTTTTGTCGTGCTTTTGTTGCTTGTTTAATTGCATACGTCTTTTGCCTTATTTAATTGCATACGTGTTTCATTATAATAAATGTCCTTGTGTGAATGTAAACCTGCTCGTTTCGTCCATTCCCTCATTGACTGAACATTTCGTGTGTTGGGAGTTAGAAAGCCATTGGTTTGCCATAATAGGGGGACATTTGGACCGACGGTTCGCGGCGATTGCGCCGCTCGGAATCGCGCATGGACAAGCTCGCCTCGGCGGTTTGTTCCGTACGAGATCCATCGAGGGTGGAATACCCCGGTAGTTGGATCACGTGGGTATTTTGGTACATTGAAGATTGGCAATCGACCCTACCCCACGTGATCTTCCGATTGGCGTATTTCGGTTCTTGTACAAGGACCCGTCGCTCGGAGTTATCCGGGCGGCGATCTAAATTCCGGGCAATCGGTCGGGCCGACTCGACTTGCGGCTTCGTTCAGAGCGGTCGGTTGGCGGCTGACCCCTGGCCTGTAACAATATTAATATTTACCTGGCAGAAAAGCTGCCATACACAAGAAGAAGAAGACTGCTCACCTCCACTCATTTGTTCCTCTTTTTTTTTCCTGCATGTGGAACTAACTTCCACATTCTCTTCAATCTCATTCTACCCTCCAAGTCTTCAAGACAGCTGTTCACCACCATCTCAGATCATCCCCCGTCTGAAACCATGATCTTTTCTACCCAATTTAACCCCTTCCCTCCCCTACCTCAAAGCCAATCTCCTTCCAAATTTCCAGTTTGTCCTTCTGCATCTATCTTGCCGATCACAGGTGTCTTCCCCTCCCTCTCATTCCTTCCATTACTTGTCCAAGTCTCCCTCTATTTTGTCCTTCAACACTGCTGTTGATGTTTCTCCCCTCTCTACATTGCTGCTTTTGTTATATTGTGTCTTGATCTGTTCAGTGTACTAGTTCTTCCATGATCCTCAACCTTGTATTGAAAAAAAAGGGATATGTTTGGATATTTTGCTGGGATAAGGAATTGATTTTACTTTTTTATACTTGGCTTGTAAAGAAAACGTGAAAAGTATAATTTGATGGGTTTAGATAGGGAGGAGGAAAATTAATAATGATAAGAGATGGTGACCGCATGAAAAACTCATTCTTTATTATCACGGGCTCCATCTCGCAAAGGATATCACATCTTTCGCATAGGAGACATGTCAGTCACCTCTCCATTCCTTCACTGCCTCTCTCTAATCGAGCTCCCTCTGATCTCTCAGCCTCTGACCCTCCACAGCAATTCCAGGATATAAACATTCTTCAAATATCCCCCTCCTTGTTAAACTGCCATAATACAGGCTGGAAAATTTAATTCACATATTTGCGAACAGCCAGGGAAAGATAAGAAAGAGGAAGGAGAAAGGAGAATAAGGAACATTGGGAGGAGTGGGAAGACATGAAAATGGGGTTGAAAAGACCTAAGGGTTTTGACTGAACATGAGTCAGGTTCCGACACCATGATGAACATATACAAGGAAGGTCAATGCAGAAGGAGGCCATCAGGTCCATCATGACCAGACATTTCTGCCAATATCCATGTACACCTCCATCCCAAGTACCAGGTGTGCCAAAAATACCAAACACTCTGTTTTATTACCTCTACTACTGAAGGTGGACGAAGGTTACATTTTCACCCCTCTCTGTTTGTCTGTCTGTCTTTGAGCAGGATATCTCAAAAAGTTATGGACGGATTTAGATGTAGCTTGGTGGACAGGTTGGGTGTGCGAAAAGGACAAGTTTATTTGATTTTCGTGAAGATCCAGATCCGAGAATTTTAAAAGTGATTCTTCACCATTGAGGCTAGTGCAAAGTATAAATGGGTGGAATGCAACGCAGTTCAAGATGGCGATATGCCCACATCT
Organism: Eptatretus burgeri; assembly: GCF_056783735.1. Classification (NCBI taxonomy): domain Eukaryota; kingdom Metazoa; phylum Chordata; class Myxini; order Myxiniformes; family Myxinidae; genus Eptatretus; species Eptatretus burgeri. The sequence continues at coordinate 54,209,572 of NC_140965.1, forward strand.
TAGTTAGACCACTAAGAATCAAATATTGAGCCTGGCAGGCAGTCAGAATTTGCGACGAGACTGATTTTGGGATGCCAGTCTCGTGGTAGGTACTTGGGTAGGTGAGGTTGCTGGTGGCTCTTGGTCAGCACCTTACTGTCCCTTGTCGGTAGTGTGGTCAATGTTGGAATCACAGAAGGTGTTCTGGAATATCTCAGGCTCTCACTGGGTCTATGGAGCAAGTCGGATGTGATGGCGATTTTGCCTCAAGATGTTTCTTGTTTCCGTGATGACTTTGTAGGATCTGGGTGGGTGGTGGACACGATTGCTGGTTTATAAGTGCGGGACCATCCAGCCTCATCAATAACCCAAACTTGTTGGCCAGGTTGAAGTGGTCTGAGATCAAGGCTGGCCCAGCAGTCTAAGTATTATTTCCGGGATGCTTGGTGATACTCAAGTGCCTCTAAGTTTGCGTCACTATTCGGTGCCAAATTCTGCACCTTTGTAGATAGGTTGGATTTCATTTTTCTCTGATTCAGTAGTTCTTCAAGTAATGCAAGGTTGCTGTTGATGGATGGAGTCCTCAAAATTAGAAGAGCCATGTGTGGGTCGGCACTTTAGAGTTTTGTTTTACGTAAAGTGTTATTGATGGTTTGCGCCTGGCATTCTATGAAGCCGTTTGATTGTGAAGTGTGGCGGCGAGATTGTACGAATGTTGAAGCTCCTGTCCTCAGGAAATTTTGTAAAGGCACCGCCATTTAAATGCTCTCCATTGTCACTCATGAGATTTTCTGAAAGGTCATGCTCTGAAATTACCACCCACAGGATACCAATTACATCATTAATAGTTCACCTGTTGGAAGTTTTCGAACAATAGGGAACCTGGAAGACACATTTGCATGCAGGAGGTAATCATGCCGATCTAGGTGGAATAAGTCTGCAGCCAATGTCTGCCATGGCTTGGTCGGGATTTTGTGTAGGATCATTAGTTCCTGGGATTGCTGAGACTAATAGGTCTGGCAGATGTGGCAGGAGCCAATCCACTCTTCAATTTCCTCATTCACCCTGATCTGGGTTTTGAGGATCCTGTGGTGGCCCTCATGTCGCTTCCTCAGGATTTCATGTTGTAAACTGGCATTGATAAAGAGTAGGCCCCCATTCCACATGACACCATTTTCAACACTCAGCTCGTCATGATAATTCTATGATGGCCTCAGTGCACTGGGTAGATCTTGGTGCCTGTCCGGCCATCCAGCGATGATGACATTCTTGAGCCTAGTTAGTTGGACATTCGCATCTGTGGCTTACTGCATTTTCTGTCTCTTCTGATGAATTAATTAAATGTGCTCAGCTTTCACATTGAGCTGCATGGTTAGTGATTGCATTGATCCATCGGCTCGGAGCATGTCTTTGCTAGTTTTCTATTGGACGTGTGTGTCATCCCCTGGGCCAAAGTGGTATCTGTTGCAGTCAGGGTGTAACGGCAGTCACATTCTTAAAGCTGCGCATTTCCAAGGGCTTGTGGGCACTCTCGAGTACAAAGAGGCAACTGCATAGGTGTGGAAGTGTTCACACCCGAACGTCATGGCTAGCTTTGCGATGATACCATTTGCCTTGCGAAGTTCACAGAGGTTATTTGGGTCTGGTAGGCTCTGGATCACATGCACTTTTCATAGTTCAGGGTGAGCACCTTGTTGGTCAAAAATGAGACCAAAGAACTGAATATGTGGCTTTTTGATGCTGCACTTGTCGCTGTTGAATTACAGGCTGAATCAATGAGTTGTTCTCACGAGGTGATGAAGGTTTTGGTCATGTTCTTGCTCTGTTTTTGCCGCAGACAGTAACGTCATCTGCGAAGCTGATGACATCTGGGCACTCCTGAAGAATTTGGTCCATCTTGGCCTGGAAGATGTTCTGAGACATTACAAGTCCAAATCGCTTTCACTGGAAGTAGTACCGACTATCTGGTCAGTTGAAGGACATGAGCAACTGTGAGGGATGATCAACCTTGAGTCAGATCAGGTCAGGTATGGGAGCATGCGCCGGAGCAACGCGCTGCATCCACTTTCCGCCGGTACTCCAGGTGCCTCCGTCTGGCCATCCCCCAGGCAGATGCCTGGCCCATCCCCATCTCTTTGAGATACCGACCTTGAGTGACCAGTACCCATTTTGGCATCCAGTTTGGAGAAGACAGTTGAGCCTGCAAACCTATGTGTTCGCTCTTTAAGTGTGGGAGTATGGTGGTATGCTCAATCACCTATTGATGGTGTGTTGAAGTCTTTTTGGTCCAGGCATAGTCTCAGCTTATCGTTTGCTTTCCACACGTCGGTGAAACTGCTGACCTAATCTGTAGGCTCATTGATCTTTAGTATTATGTCCTGTCTCAGCATAATGTCAAGTTTTGACTATACTTCGTCTACCATAGTCCATGGGCCCAGGCCAGAAATTCCACTTGTCGGTACCATCTAAGGAAGCCAATCCGAGTTATTTACGGATAACCCAAATTTCACCACACTACTGTGGCATGTTTATGTACTATGTTTTACTCATGCATATCTGTAGCCATGAATGTCCTTGTGATTGTGCCAAAACATTCACACCATGGATCAGTAGTCTAGTCTTCATCACTGTTATCAGCATCAGAGTCCTCGAGGTCTACAACCTCTTCCTCGACATCAGTGGGCTGGTTGCTACAGGTTCGCAACTTGCACATGTCGGTGCACTTCAGACTATTGGCAAGGCACGTGCAGTCTGGGAGTTTGCACGACCGTCCACACTTGCAGGAAAGCAGTTACAACACTGCATCCGGTGCTGGAGAACCCTGCATCCACTCGATGGCCAGCTTCCCGTCATCATCAGTGGTCCATCCACAACCCTTGGGACTTGGAACATAGGGTTGGCATTGCAGACAGCGCCTCCAAATAGCAGCCTGGTAGTTTGCACGGAGGACGTGCATGAAGAGGCAGTCTTCACATGGTGGAAGCTGACTGGGACTCTATCTCTCCCTGTCTGGCACAGAAGAGTTGATGTCGGAGTTCATTGACTTTCGTGGTGTTGGTAGATGGCACGTACATGTGGCAGGTGACCTCTTGCAGCTTCTGAAAGAGCTCGGTGGATACTTCCCATGAATGACCGAGCTGACTGAAGGCCTCTTGGTAGGTCTGATCCGACTTCATTTGCTTCAAGGCGCCCATCTTTCCCCAGCCTGCAAAGGCACTGACTGTATCACAAACGGAGAACAAGTGCAGTCCAACCAGGGCATCACAGACACTGTCTCCCATTGATCTAGCAAGCTTGTCAATGTCTCGGAACCGTGTGCGGGTTTGCGTACCACACTTCTGATACACGGGGCATGGGATGTCCTTATTGAAGGCAAGACACAGCACGAGGACATCTGTATCTTCGGCAGTGATCACCACAGCCTTGTACCCAGCCTCTGCTGCATGCAGAGCGTGCAGAAGCATTCGGGTGTCTGCTTCCTCCTGCGTGGACTTCAGCTCTGCCACTTCCTCCCAGTGGTCCTTGTTGTTTTTTTTGTTTTTTTCCCCGAATTTTTTTTTGATTTTCCCCCAAAGCGTCAATATCTCAGAATGGTAAAACTGCAAAATACATACACTAAGCTGCTCTTCTGGAACGGTTATCACATATTGAAATAATCATATAGTCCCTACCAATAACTTCGTAGCCCTAAAGTTTGGTATCCTCAGATGGTACCGATATATGCCTGAGCCCATGGACTACCATCTGTATGAGGCATTGGCGTGGTGCATGTATTACAGGGGGTAGGTTGGGGTCTGCCACTCTGTGATACTGGCCTGGGTAGTTGCCAATATCATGAAATTGGTCTCGATATGTGGCCAGCTGGTCATCCAATGTGTTGACTAGCTTGTCCCTTGCACAGTTCTCTTTCATCGAGCAGTGGAGGGTTGAGAGATGAAGGTCCCTATGTAAGTGGGCATGCCAAGGATCACAAGGGAGTGACCTTGACTATGAAAAACTCAGAATCAACCCACTGTGCATTCCTTTTCCTGGTGCCAAATTGCCAAATTTGTGAACCATTATAGACCATTAGTATTGTTTGGGGTTTCTCTTGAATATGGACAGGTAGAGGCAGTTTAGATAAGTTGACGTTTTGGGGATACATTTTCCCGTATATCCATAGAAGAAAGGTAATGTCCTCCACCCCATGGTCAACCTTGAACCTGAGGGAGTGCACACTAGCTTTGTCAGGTCGTGAAATAGCCAAGTTGGTGAAAATCTTACACCGGGAATCGATGGTCTGGCTGTTAAATTTGATGGTGGTGAAGCTCAACATTTCACAATGCCTGCCGAGTTCTTCATTTCTCACCAGGGTGTGAATGGGCTTTCGGGTGAAGGATTTGTGTCCTCTGCTGTCTGGGCGGGTTGTCTACCGGCCTTGTTCTTGCGTTGATCTTGAGATGTAAACAGCCTTCCAGTGGTTTTCCTTCCTGCATGTTTCACAAGTCGAGCTCCATGCTGATAATCGGTGGCAGGGCTGGTGTAAGTGTTGCTTCCACAGAAGTGGCACTCTTTTTGGTGGTGCCCAATGGTGTGGATGAAAATGGTTGTCCGTTGGGTCTGGGCAAACTTCTGCATGTGAGTGACAGAAGCTTCATGTGCACAACCTATTTCCAGGACTCTGTCCAGCATGAGAGTCATCCTTTGCAAGGAGCTCTTTCTGTAACACCTGATACTGTGTCCCCGCTGTAACCTGTTGTATAAAATGCTCATCCACCTCAGAGGTCTTGAACTTGCACTTGCTCGCTTGTTGGTGGCATCTGGAAATGAAATTGTCCATGGTTTCATTGTCATCCAGCTTAAATCATTGTAGGCAGAAATGAGCTACTCATAAATTGATCTGGGGGTCTAAGCTCTGCTTCAAAATGCTGCCAAACAATCGCTGTCATCACAGTGGTCGGCCTTGTGCCATCAGTGTTCTCCAGGCCTCATGCAGTGTAGCATCTCGGTCCTTCCTTAACTGAGAGCAGACGAATATCGTCTATTTGTTTGTCATCTGCTATGTCCATTTTTCTGAATAGATATGGTTTTTGAATTGCTCAAAGGCTTCACAGAGGTTGTCACTGGTTCAATTCATGCAAGACATCATAGGCCCATTTGCCATTGTGCACTTTGCTAGGGCTAAATCGGGTTTGCAGGTTTATCTTTCGCTGCCACCATGTAATAAGATGACATTGAGTCACAGTTTGAGAGATCGAGGCTTTATTCATCACCATAAAAAATGGCGTCAATTGGAATCTTACATAGCCATGGAGGTGGTGTTTTCCACACCCCCGATCCTCCGCACACTCACATGCCACGCCCACTACCCAGGGTGTTCACTTGACAGCTCCTATTACAACCACTGCAGCCTGCATTCACTACACCCTCACCACTGCGTCCACTCGCCACACCTTCACCACGACCTCCACTCACCACACCCTCGCCACTGCCTCCACTCGCCACACCCTCACCACTGCCTCTACTCGCCACTGCCTCCACTCGCCACACCTTCACCACTACCTCCACTCGCCACTGCCTCCACTCGCCACACCTTCACCACTACCTCCACTCCCCACACCCTCGCCACTGCCTCCACTCGCCACTGCCTCCACTCGCCACACCCTCACCACTGCCTCCACTCAACATGTCCTCATCACTACGAATGAAATACGTCTTTGATCGCTCGGCAGTGCGATTCAATATATAATTGTGTCGAGTTTTTGTGTGCCCTCATGTAGACCGCATAGAAGAATTCTCAATTCCTCCTGTACATTTGAGTCATTTATGAAAAACAAAACATAAACAAACAAACATATCGATATGGAGAATTCAGAGGAGGTTCAATAAGCAACATAGTCTTCCACTGATTCTGCCGTACATAGAATTGTCGAGTTCTTATATAATATGCAGGGAAAAAGGGGGGGTAAGTTTATGAGAATATCTGGTCATCCTCAAGACAGAATGGAGCCATGACTGATGTTTTGGGGTTCAGGGGAAAGATCACGAAGATCACTCATGGCCTTATCGCAGTGGCCATTCAGAGGTGAGCTTAAATTCAAATGGTTGGGGAATATTTATGACCTGAAGGTTGATACATGTTCTGGACATTACCTTCACACACATTCCATTTAACCGAGACTCCTGCTTACAGCCAGACTTTCAGACACCAGCATATAATTATGAAAAAGAATCTTTTGATAAGCTAAATAGATAATTCAATTCTACTGAATAAAGATTAAAGATTATTTGGAAGGCCAATCTGTTTTGGGAAACAGGGATATTTTACTTATCACACTGGTAACCTTCCAATACAGTCAAGAGATATAAGGTCGTTTAAAATGCAAATATATTATTAAAAAAGACACATGTTCAAGCACATAAATGTAATAATCCTGTTGTATTTGAATACATTTCCCATTAAAGGGTTATAGCCATACATTGTGCTATATGCTAAAAACATTTACTTTTTAAAGTTAATTATCAATGAAGTTGAATTGGCAACATTTATATTTTATTTATTTTTTATCACCCTTAAACCCTTAATTTTGGAGAAATTTGCATCCACAACAGCATTAGTGCAGTCTGCATGGACAATAAGGTTGGATAAAGCATCAAAAACTGTGAGGGTAGGCAAATATCCATTATTTCTGTCGACTAAATAAATATATAGCCCTTTCAAAATATAAAAATACTCATGACATGGCTAAAATTGTGTGAAAAGCTTCGAACTAAGCGTAGGCAGCTGTCAGCAAGTCATAAATTGTTTTTCCTTCTCCTCAAGTTGAAGGGAAAGCCTGAGCAATATAGGATCCCTGATGTGGTGGTGGCTTAGTTGTTAGTTGGGAGTCAAACCCAACATCAACATTCATCATTGCTCAGAGCAGCACTTCTTTGTGGACAAGTCCTGTCGCAGTGTCATATTCATGGGAGCAGTTAATTAGTGTACCTGTATTGCGTTTGTATTCGGGCACCCCCTCCCAACCTCCCCTCTCAATGTCACACACACACACACACACACACACACACACACACACACACACACACACACACACACACACACACACACACACACACACACACACACACACACACACACACACCTCCCAACTGTTGAGGTCTTGGCTTTCTTAAGGTAATGTAATAATGTTGCGTGTACTGAGTTTGCAATAAAATAATGGTCACATGTTCCAGTTATGCACACTCACCTCTGAGCTGTCTCGGCTGGGGTCGAATCTCGTCCAGGCAGAGTCCTTCATCAATGTGTGCACGTTCCTCGGATGGACGTTAAATTGGTCATCACATCTGCCAGCATTAGTTTGTGGATTTTAAAGGTCCCACGGTGTCCTTAGCGAAGAGTAGGCAAGCTATCGTAGGCATTATGGGCAAATTCAAAATTCTTGTCCTAACCTTACAGAGGGAATTTCATCAGCGGCACAGCCGTGGTCTCAGCCACTGTTGCTACCCCACAGCTTTGTGCTGCATCTCAGGAAGAACCAAGTACTGTAGTGACCCCTGAGTTGCTTAAGCCTGGCACAGCACAGTTCACGTTACAGAATGTAAATGCACCTTGTGCACCAAGCCTTGCACAGTGCTCCCAAGAAGTCATCGATATGACTTGTGTGGTAGGAAAGAGCATGAGGAATCCATCGACTTACTTGCTGGCCATTACTATCAACACATTCTCATAGCTGGAAAAGGCTTCATGCAAGAGAACACATGACCATCAAAGATTCACTTTAACTCTCTGTTTTAGCAAAAGTGAAGATAATTTACCAATAATCTTCATGATGAATGGTTGCCTGGACTGCAGTTGCTGCAGGTCATCTGTCCAGTAATTAAGCAGGTGCTTATCTGGACAAGTGCGGCTCAGCGTCTCCTTGTTATATCACTTTCTTCTACTACCGAGCATCTGGCCATTAATTTGCTCTTGACACTCTCCATCACTCCCTCGCAAACCTTCCTCATTGCACTTCCATCTTCACAATTGTGACAAAGGCTACATACATACATACATACACACGTATATCTTCAGGAGCACTATTGACTGGTTATATTTCACTTGTGATGCAGGTTGTCACATGCACCAAGTCCCCCACTTCCCTCAAAGAAAGTCAAAGCTTTCTTTTGCAGTATCAGGTCCACTTTTCTTGCCAAATGAGTACAGGATACTCAGGTATCAAGTGGAGATGAACAGATGATAGCGAACTCACAGCAGGAAAAGCAACTACCTTTGTAGTCTTTTGAAAGATAATGCAATATCGAATATTGCATAAACCTTCAAAACACAAGTGACTGGAATGTTTTTGAATACGACTAGCAAGTTTCCCATGCTCGCACAGGATTCTGAGAGCAACAATTCGCAATTATTGCCACATCTGATGCAATTCAAATGCTCTAATGGCGACGAGGTGCTTCATTTGAAACTGTTTGTTCGATATACTGTTCGTGGCTTTTTGATGCCTTGGGTTCGTAATAAAAAATTATATTGGTGTTCAAGCCAGTGACCAATTGCAAATTAATACTAGGATTGCATCAGCTGATTGATAACCAGGTCTAACTTCTTGATGTTTTAATAATTCTAAATACTGTGTATGTATGTATACATATGAGCTCGAGTCAGTTATTATATACATTAGTCAGTTATTTCTTTAATATTCTGTTGAGAGAAAGGTAAATCGTGTTTATGTGATCAACATGCATTGCGTTTGTGAGCAAAGGGCTTTGCTCCCTTCCCCCCTCCCCCTTTTTTATATTGTCTCCTTTTCTACATTTCCTTTCATCTCTTTGTCCCTCTATCTCTATTATTTCCAACATTCTCTTACACTTCACACCATGCAGATAATTCACATTCAATTCAACGCCACCAATGCTCACAGATCATATGACCCACAATAGTGGGATTGCATCAACTGATTGATAATAATCATCAGCCTCACATGGTCGAGGAGGTGGCGACAGGGCTGATGAGTATCTAACACATTCGATCAAGGCCCCGCCCCATGCAGCGGGAGTATAAAAATAGGACCACTGGTCCTGGAGCTTATCTGGGCCCTGGCCTAATGCTGTAAACCAAATTTGGTAGCATTCTGACTGGTGAGTCTGGAGAAGAGGATTTTTGAAGCAATTTATGCAATTTTACCAAATATTTTATGTCCGCTATTTTGACACGCTTCTGGCCACGTGATTGGCATGACATCCACAATTTAACAGCAGGACCCTGTCCTAATATTGTAACCCAAATTTGGTAGTATTCTGACTGGTGGATCTGGAGAAGAAGATTTTTTTGAAGGAATTTACGTGACTGCCATTTTGAAACACTTCCAATCAAGTGATTGGCATGACCTCCACACTTTAGCATCACGACCCTGTCCTAATGTTGTAACCAGAATTTGGTAGCATTCTGACTGGTAGGTTTGGAGAAGGAGATTTTTGAAAGAATTTACTCGATTTTCCCAAAGTCAGATATTTTGACACACTTCTGGTCACGTGATTGGAATGACCTCCACAATTTAACAGCAGGACCCTGTCCTAAAATTGTAACTCAAATTTGGTAGCATTCTGACTGGTGGGTTTGGAGAAGAAGATTTTTGAAGGAAATTACGCGATTTTTCCCAAAGTCAGCTATTTTGACACACTTCTGGTCACGTGATCAGCATGACCTCTGTCATGTGATTTCCACATGTGTGCCCCCTGCCACCCTAATGATTTTCCCTCACATTTCTCCACTGCTTTTACTTCATGTTGTTCCAGCGCTTTTAGGTTACATCATTCCAGCGCTTTTACTTCAAGTCACTCCAGCTCTTTTACCTCATACCTCTCCAACAGCAGTAGAACGACCCGGTCTGGTACCGTACTGCCGTCCAGGAAAGCGACAGGCCACTCAAGTCGGGTGGACGAGGCCTTCGGAGTCCCGCAAACCAACTTGTGATTAGGACGGAGGGAATTATGGGAATGCAAGGCATGGGTTCAAACATCGGCTGTGCTCATGATCGCTTCAATAGAAGTGGTCACAGATTTGCTGGGGGCACGTTTCAGACCTCGAGCTGTTTCTTGCATCATCACAAGAAATCTTGCTTCCTCAACTCCAAATATTTGGTCATAGTTCCCAATAGTAACGTGAACCCACATAATATGGCAGACGGCGTTGGTTTGCTCAGCCAAATAATTAACCACCACATAGTCACAGGCGTGATTCCTCATCTGCCATGCATAATTCACTAGCATGGGAAAGCGACTTTGGGCGTGAGGATCCGGCCTGAGTTAAGGGTTGCAATCGGCATTTGTGGTCTCTCAGGACACACCGCTCTCTTGGAGTTTTGCAGAGGTTACATCCATAACAATATTATATGATATGCTCCATATGATGGATGGCTGATGAATGATCCTCCTTGTGCCTTCAGACGCATTGGGCTGCCAAGGCAGTTTCATTGGCTAGGGGGCACAATCATGGACAAGTTGCAACTGATGCAGGATACTCGAATGGCTCAATTTTCTCACCATTGCAGGATATCCGCTGTTGCATGCTGCTGGAGAAATTATTTGAACTGAGGAACAGAGATGGCTGAGAAATGGCTTGTAAGACCGATGCAACCACACCTGCAGCGGTTGATCTCCATTCCTATGTAATACGTCATGAAAGACTGCATCCACTGCCATTGTGATTCTCTTTGCATTCGTCTTTCCTTGTGCTGCTGCTGATTATATTTACTTGTTTTGAGTAATCCCTGTGTTTTGTCAAATCAAATTTAAGTGTGTGAAAGGTTTTTGAAATAATGAACTTTTTTTTTCTTCTTTTTTTTTGTGTAGTTAGAATCTATGTCAGGTGTCGCACACAACTTTTGAATGGTGCTTATTTAATTAATAATGTCGCTTCAGTCATGATGAGTAAATGACATCCAATGGAGCCTTGTGGTGGCTTAACAGTTAAGTTGTCTAGCTTAAGATATTAGGGCCCTGAGTTTGAGTCCCTGTTGTACCAATAACATAACACCAGGTGGGTTGACTCAGCCTGTCATCCTTTCGAGGTCGACAAAATGAGTACCCGCTTACTCGGAAAGAATATGCCATTTGAGTATCCTGCGTTGGAGTGGCGACCTGTCAAAGGTTATGCCCCCGAGCCAAGGAAATTGCCTCGTCAGCCCAATGTGTCTGATGGCACGAGGAGGTTCATCCATCCAAATGACATCCACTGGATTTCTTACTCCCTCTCGTGGAGCTCTGCACCCAGTTCGCTTTACATTCTGACAACTGGCATGAGGGACTTGTAAGTGTTTCTATAATATCAGTTATGCATCAGTTTTGTGCGAGCAGCAATTCGTTCTGAAAACGAATGGATCAGAATGCAAAAAAGAAAAGGGCACAAACGCCCAGAAATACCGTCAGGGGACCTTCCATTACTCATAATTTGAATGCAAAGTGATTGTCCTTGGCAAATGCCTGAATTAAGGTCAATTTGAAATAGACAAGAGACAGTGCTTGTTACTATAAATAGACTGTTACCAGCCCCCTCTTGTTTCCAAATGACTGGAATTTTCACTAATGACCATCTGCTGCTCATGGTCATTCTCGGCATGGAAGTGACGAAGGCAGGCTGCGATTGGGTGGACAAATTGAGAGCGTGTCTCTTGTGGCGTCACTACTTTTACCTCGATGTACAATTACGTTCTCACTCCCCCCCCCAACACCCATCATAAGGCATTCCCACGTGTCTATTTCCCTCGACCCCACACCTTCACTTAGTTATGTCCTCTAACTCTCCTCAGGACCCCCCCCCCACCCCACATCCACATCCACACCTTTCCCAATGCACAACCAAAAATTTACTCTGGAGACCCATTAATTACGCAGCCAACTTGCAAGTCACCGTCAGTCGTTACTTATCAGAATGGTGCTAAATCTCAAAGGACCAATCGCTCGATCATCCCGTGATTCTGGAACATGGTCAGAAGAAATCAATTTCCCTGAGAATAAAATAAAATATTTTAATGATGTGACTCCGTAACAATATGATATGATGTACTCCATGTGATGGATGATCCTCCTTGCGCCATCAGACGCATAGGGCTGCCGAGGCAGTTTCATTGGCGAGGAGACGCAATCATAGACAGGTTGCCACTCCGATGCAGGATACTCGAATGACTATTTTCTTTCAGTTGCAGGATACTCGCTGTTGCATGCATCTGGAGAAATTGGAACTATGGACCAGAGATGGCTATGAGAAGGTTCGTAAGACCTACGCAACTACACCTGCAGCAGGTGATTTCTGTTTCTATGTAATATTCGATTTTCGTTTCTAGGGAGGCAAGACTCTAGAACACGATCAGAACAAATCGATTTCCCTGAGAATAAAATAAAATATTTTAATGATGTGGCTCCAGACTCAAATCTATAAATATTGAGTCACACTCAGCAGGACACGGTGCATTGTAAAATCACTGTGGTTGAAACAAGAGAAGGACATGTTAGCTTTCCCTTAAAAATAATACTCAAAGGACATATATATATATATATATATATATATATATATATTGTATATTATATTCTGTACATGATTATCGGTATGTGTGCCTTTATAGCCTACACAAAGAGCGGAGTGTTGTATATCGAAACACTTTTTCTGGACCGATTACATCGACACAAATATCAAAATTTTCCCCTCCCACCCAAATGCTTAAAAGTCAAATACACATCTGATCTTCAGAATCTCCCACTCCCTATTCCCACCTTCTTGCAGAGGGTCTGCTGGAGGAAAAGGTTCTGGCCCAAAACTTTCACTAATCGGCTGGCCAGACCTGATTTTCGACTGGCAGGAGTTTGAGTGTGTTCAGGGTGGCGACTATTACTCACCTACTCATCACTGGGGGATCTTTTATGTCCATCAACGCCCCCGGTGCTGGCAGATGGATACTCCTACTTTTATCATGGAAATAACATCCTTTGGATGGAGGGTGCACACATATATCCCCCTGTGTGTGGCAGTTTATACCTGGGTTGAGATTCAAACCCAGCCTATTGAGCTCAAAATGTGGGTGTGCATATTTTTCAACTATCATACTCTTACTCACCATCATGGTGTCCCCTCATCCCCAACAAATCCCCAACAAATTGAAAGTCACCTCCAGTCGTTACTTATTATAATGGTGCTAAATCGCAAAGGACCAATCGCTCGATCTTCCTTCTTCTCCATCCTCATTCATCTTCAGTCGACTGACCTACACAACCTAATCGCTTAGGAAGAGAGAGAGAGAGAGAGAGAGGGGGAATAAAACTGGGGGTGTCTCAGGTGTGGGTGGGAGGTACAAAATTTGGTGCAGCATCATGCAAGAGGGTGAGGGGTGCGAATCAGTGATGCTCTTTTATTTTGTGCATCCGCAGTGGAGACACAGATGGAAGAAAAAGATGCATGAGAGAAAGCTTGATGGGACGTGTAAGAAAGTCTGTAGGTGTTATGAACATTGGCTGCAGAAGGCAGCCAAAGCTGAGTGTCGATAACCCGGGGTTGAGCCCGGCACTCTTGGTAACAGCTCACTCCACCCCGCTCGGTTGTGTGAAGAGATTCGGCTCGGAGGCTGGACGAAGGAGAGAGCCTGGATGAAAGAGACTGACTGAGCCAAATCTGCTCTCTTTTATAGAGCCCAGAGTGTAGGAGGGGCCAGAAAGCAGATCAAACGACCCTGTAGGTATTTCCCAGCATTCCCATTGGTGCATAGATGCCACCCCGAGTAGTCACCATGCCCCCCCTGACTCCTGTGCCAAAAATGGCCTCAGTCTCTCTCAAGCTCTGGCACGCAACAGAGTTCAGTAATTCCTATGGGGAGTGGGTTTTCGGGAGAGCTCTCCGGCCACGAACGTGCGCTGGACTCCAACCTATCACTGTTGGTTAGCAGAGCACCAGAGCTATCCGGACGAACAAATGAATCTCAGCACATATTCGCGCTTCCAGCGACACGCCAAAACACCCCAGCTCACAATGTCCTTCACTCCCCCGGCATCCTCAGAGACTGTTGTGAGCATCCAGGGAGCTAATGGTGGTTGTGGTGGCTATAGCAAGGTGAAGGAAGCGCTGTGGCATCTGTGGCAAAGGCGTTGAAACGTTGGGAGTGGTTGAGGTGATTTCGGTGGATGTTTAAGTGGTTGGTAGCCATTGTGGCATTTGTGGTGAAGAGGTCTGGCATCGGTTGTTGTGTGGGTTTTAGGAGGCGTTTGTATAGTAACAATGGTGAGCGTTGTGGTGTCCTGGGCATGGTGAGGACCTGAGGTGAGGTGGCGGTTGGTTTATGGCGCGCTCTTTGAACAGGAAATGGCGCACGTATGCAAATGAGGCGATCGCTGTGCTTTCGTGATCCTCCTCCGCAAATGGCGTTACTGGCTTGGCGTGCATGCTTGCATCGTTTTGTGTAAAATAACAGGAAGTAAAATAAGTGAAAGAAGCGAAAGAATATAGAGTTGAAGACATAACCGGAAGCCCTACACAACACATCTTGCCCCATTTACCCACTAGGCATGTGGAAAGGGCTAACTAAACGAATACCAATGAGATAACTGTCCAAGGATAGCTATATGTTGAGTGCCATTGCCTCAGAGGAGTGCTGGTTTTACAGAACCACAACAATATATAATACGTAAATCGCCAGGCAATTTATAGCTGTGTTTACAGAATGTAAGGTGTAGGCATCCAAAGCCGGGCAGCAGCCATGATACAGCATTAACAACCTTGTTTCTCCGACATGCTTTGCAAGCAATTGCTTACTCTTCTGCTTGCTGTTATCTCACGAGATCATCGTGATCTCATCAGTTTTGAGGGAGTACCCTACAATATAATATTTTCTCAAATTAACCATGTCAATAGCCGCCCTGGCTCTGAGGTACCGTGTCCTCTCTGAGCGAGCTGTGCGGTAAATTTCAATATCGATATGCACTCCATCTCATGAGTTCACGTGACCTTTTTGAACACGAACATTCAGTGTGTGACCACAAGTGTGGTGGAGGGTTGTCTGAAGATTGAAGTTGTCTGGAGATTGAAATGCGGGTTCCCACCCATCGCCCCCTCCCCCCCCCGCCCAACCATTCCTTTTGTTGTGTTCGAATTTTTTTTACAAGGTATTTCCACCAGCATTGCTTTGGGTATTGGTGAAAAAGCTGGGCCACAAGTAATTGTGCTTTTATTACAGAAATGAGCAAACCCAGTGGACACAAAATGTGCCAAAAGCTGAGATTTTCAGAACTCCGAGACAGGTCCACAAAACAGACTGGTCAGTTGAGCATCCAAATATCTCAATATGGTGCAACTTAATGGAATGCAACTGCTTTGTCAAGTCTGAGCAAGTCGCTTCTCAACAAGGTCCCCACATTTTGACGTTCGTTGTTGTTTTTTCTGGCAATTGTGCTGATGCTGTTTGGGCTGCCAGTTATTTTTGGTCAACAATAGTTTCATTAATCACCAATGAAGAGCTGCCATTATATTTGTCTAATTTGTCATGATATTGCACACAGAAGCGAAGCTACATAAATGTTGATTTTTTTTTTCCACAAAAATCTCTCTCCATCTCTCTCTCTCTCTCTCAGAACAATGCTACAAAACATTTGATGGCTTCCTCTGCTCTGGTTTATTTTAACAGTTGACATTTTTTTAAATTTACTGCCCCTTCACTGCAGGAAATTAAAGAGCACAGTCAGGATTGCAATAACCGATCATAGTTTGCAACTATGCAAGTGATAAAATATGTCATCATATAAGTCACTATGAATCACTCAGCAGACCACTTGGAAGTAAAGTCTGTCTGTTCTATACTGTGCAATATGCTTAGGTGTGAACCAGGTGTAACAGCCAAAACCCTTTTCCCAAAGCCAAAATTTGAAAGTATAATGTAGAAAATACCCAAGGTAAAAGAATGTGGGCTCGCCCAGATTTATAATAGTCAGGAAGAAGGGTTTTGACGATAACATCAGCTTCAAAGGCAAGGCGGAAAGGGCTCTGTTCAGAGGCTTAATATTCCATCGTTAGGGGGATTATTAAATTGTCTGCAGCACGATGCATCTGCAGCTGACACAGTGACTTTGTCTGCTCTGTCACTGGGGAACTTCATGAAGACCAAAAAAAAAAGCACAAGGAGTGTTTACCATAATGAAACCATGCAGTTACAGAACTATGCTTCTTCATGGTGTGCACCAACTTGTCTCTTGCTCTGAAAATGACCAAGTATTCCCAATAAGCTGGTACAGTTTTTAATATGAAGCTATCAATTGTTCCAAATATGGCTCAAGTCAGGCATGGGAACACTCACCCTCATGTGAGTTAAAAGCTCGTATATAGGTAGAAACGTAGCAAAGTGTCAGTGAGTACATGTTCTCGAATCTAGCAATCACTAGCATTGCCACGAGGATTTCCTGCACCTTGGAAGGAACTATCTATTTATTACGTTTTTAATACACAGAGTCGAGGCTCGTGGAGGAGCGAGAACATCAGGACACAACAGAACAAAACGAACAACAGAAGGAGAGGAGAAAACAAATGACAGCAGGGTTGAGGGACAAAATAAAAGGGAGACTTGGACAAATAAGGGATGTGAGGAAGAATGAGGACTTGGGGCAGACACAAGGGGTGCACAAGATGGATACAGAAGCAAACTATCAGGAAGGAAAACAGGAAAGTTGGAAAAATGTGGGCTAGGGAGAGTTAACGGGGTATAGAAGATCATGGTTTTGGATGGGGGAAGAGGGTATTCTGAGATGGTGAAACAGCTGTCTTGAGAACCTGGCAGGAAGAAAGAGATTGAAAAAAATCTGGAAGTTGATTCCATATAATAGGTGGGAGAAAAAAAAAACCAATGAGTGGATGTGAGCGTGAATGAGTGTTGTGAGTATGAATGAATGGATGTGAGTGTGAATGAGTGGAGGTGTACTTGCACAAAATGGCAAATTTTTTGTACCTTCCCATTACTCCGATTGCTGATGTTTATTTCCAAGTTTATCTCCCTTTACAACCCATTCGCATACACTCTTTCCTATCATAGTTCTGTCACTTTATTTTATAAATTTAGATTTTCTCATTCATCCCCCCCCACCCTCTGTCCCCAATCAGTGCATCTGCAACAAAATAGACAACCATCAATATGTATGCTGAATGTACACTATTTTGAAATGGCTACTGGCTGTCAATGAAGTAAAGTGGCATACATAAATATACACATCCCACCAGAAAATGGTGACAGCCATGACCTATAGTAATGTGACAGACTGACTGGTTGGAATCTCTATGCACCAATTGATGACAATGAATTGTAATGTGGCAGCTGGGAGAGCAATGAAGAAGATATTTGTGAGAGGAGAAGAGAGGGGTCGTTGGGGAGGGGGGTTGGAGGAGGAATGGTGTTGGGGTGGAGTCCTTGAATTGGGATGTATGGTTTTTCTGCTATTTTAGCTGCAGAGCCAGACAATTGCTCGAGATAGACGTTATTGGTTGCACAACATGGTATTACACTCTCCATAGCACGAGATTGTCCGTAAGTCTACCTTGAAAATCTGAATGTTTGGCCCACCTTCTATGGCCTGTACTCGAACATCGCTTTCCAAGTACAAAATGAACTGCACTTTGTACAGTTGTGGAAGGAAAAAGTGTGGAAAAGCCAAAATGTGAGTGTGTTTGACAAACATGATTAACTCCATTCGTTGAGCTGTCTATTAAAATTGATATACACGTGGTATGCAATGTTGACCATCCAACTCTGACTGAGCAGATTGATAGAAGAAACAAAATGTAACTAGAAGTGAAGTGCACGTTTTTCCTTCAATTACAGCTCATCACTATATGCTCTTACTACGTGTGTAAAATTTCATTTCATTACTTCATTCTGTTTATTATGTACTAGTGAGGCATGCTTGCAGACTGCAAGCAAATACTGGAGGAGTGCATTCCACATGCACACGTAATAAATATAAGCTTTATATATTTAATGAAGTGGATTACGCTTACATTCTGCAAGCAGATAAATCAATTAAGAACTAGAAGGGCACTCAGTGGAGCGCATACCTCCACCACGTAATTCCTCATCCACGAGAACATATCAGGCCCAATACATTTTTGAAATATCATGCTATATATCGTTTTTAGCCCTATCTCTGAATAGTAAAGAATCGCTTTAATAATTAAATTCTCATTTCCACATCCGGATTCGGATCTTCACCAAAATCTAATCCGTTCCTCTTTGTCACACACCCAACTGCCCACCAAATTTCATCCGGATCCACAACTTTTTGAGATATCCTGCACAAAGACAGGCAAACAGACAAACAAGAAGACGTTGTGCAGAGCACGACTCTTGCAAAACCCATGAAAACAAACTTGACCTCAAAAATAATTGGTGGTTCAATTGAGTGACTTGATTGGCAAATCCTATTCAAATTTCAAGTCAATCGGATGAAAATTGAGGATGTTAGAAATACCATCTTAGTTGTTGACCTTAGGCCTATGTTGACATTTTGATCGATGTTGACCTCAAAAATAATGTGCTGGTTTCATTCAGTGACCTGAAATATAAATCCTCTTCAAATTTCAAGTCAATCGGATGAAAATTGAGGATTTTAGAAATCTCACCTAAGTTGTTGACCTTTGGCATATGTTGACCTTTTGACCTCAAAAACAATGGGCTTCTTCCTTATGACAAATTCTACCATGTGGTGGAGTTTCGTGAAGATTGGTTTAATATTGTGACCTGTAGGCGATATGAGGCTCCCAAGCATGTACCACGTGCAAACGTCAAAAGCACTCAATATATAAATTGACTGCCTCATTGATATGCATTGCTGTCTGCGTTATCGCTGATGATTCGCCAATAATCGATGAAACTGGTCCAGTAGCTGAAGGGGTGTGTAGCATTGGGATTTTCATGTGTGTACTGTGTGTGAACGTCCTCATAGATGTTGAGGAACTCTGGGAAGGGTTCGAAACAGCATAGTGCTTTCCTTGTGTCGGTCTTCTTGGGTTGCTTTATGCAGCTTCTTCGGCTGCAGGAGTGTGGGAGGGGTCAATTGCTTATATAATCATAGCCACCTGGGTTTTGTTGATTCGGTGAGACCTGATTGGCTAGTCCCTCCATTCACAGGTGAGAGATGTGGGTGGGTCTTTCTTTATTTATATATTGACTGCTTTTGATGTTTGCACATGGTACATGCTTGGGAGCCTCATTGGTATGCAATGCTATCTGTGCTATCACTGATGATTCACCAATAAGCGATGAAACTGGTCCAGTAGCTGAAGGGGTGTGTAGCATTGCAATTTTCATGTGTGTACTATGTGTGAACGTCTTCATAGTTGTTGAGGAACTCTGGGAAGGGTTCGAAACAGCATAGTGCTTTCCTTGTGTCGGTCTTCTTGGGTTGCTTTATGCAGCTTATTTGGCTCGAGAAGTGTGGGAGGGGTCAATTGTTGATATATATATATATATATATATATATATATATATATATATATATATATATATATATATATATATATATATATATATATATATATATATATATATATATGTCTGGGTGAGCTAATTATAATTATTTATAAAATTGGGTGATGTATGACCCCATTTCTATCAAAAGTATACAAGTATTCTTTCCATCATCCAAAAGTTAAAGAAGCTCTGTAGACTGAGTAGCAGCCTCTAAAGGGGCTGTCACACCCTGACGTTTTAGCCAGTGTATGGCAAGGTCTCAAAATGTATGTAAAACGCTGGCGTACGCTGAACTATTGATGTTTTTTTTTAAAGTTTTGGGCGTATAATAACGTGTTGGACATATGCATAACGTATTAGTAACGTAAACAGAACGTTTTAATCACATATAGATAACTTATACCAACGAATGCTGAGCGTGTTGTCGGCGTTCACAACCTATGCCCAACGATAGTCTAACTTATGCATAGTTAATATGCCACGAGGATTTCCTGCACCTTGGAAGGAACTATCTATTTATTACATTTTTAATACATAGAGTCGAGGCTCGTGGAGAGGCTAGAACATCAGGACATAACAGAACAAAACGAACAACAGAAGGAGAGGAGAAAACAAATGACAGCAGGGTTGAGGGACAAAATAAAATGGAGACTTGGACAAATAAGGGATGTGAGGAAGAATGAGGACTTGGGGCAGACACAAGGGGTGCACAAGATGGATACAGAAGCAAACTCTCAGGAAGGAAAACAGGAAAGTTGGAAAAATGTGGGCTAGGGAGAGTTAACGGGGTGTAACGGGGTATTTTTTTTCTTGTTGCCAGCATTACCAGCAGCGTATCGCCGACGATCACGTGGCGTAGGCTATTCATAGGCTGCGGCTCCACGATTCAAATCATAACCACACTAGACATCGAAATGTGAAGCCGCTGTCACACATTGACGTTTTAGCCAGTGTATTCCGACGTATGAAAAATTTGACGAACAAAGCTGGTACACGTCGAATACGTTATGGGTCAGGTCAGGTCAGGTATGGGAGCATGTGCCAGAACAGCTCGTCGCTGCATCCACTTTCCGCCAGTACTCCAGGGCCTCTGTCTGGCCATCCCCTAGGCAGATGCCAGGCCCATCCCCATCTCCTTGAGATGATCCTCAACCTGCTGCAATCATGAGGCACGTGGTTGGCCCACTGGCCTCCTCCACTCATGAGACTCCCTCGCTGAGATAATCTGGTGAGCAGGATCAGCGTCTGGAAAACGAGCCACATGTCCATACAGCCGCAACTGACGCTCACAGACTATGCAGGTAACAAATCTCATCCGAGTCTCTCTCAGCAACCGCTCGTTGGACACAAAATCCGACCAGCGATAGCCAAGGATTCTCCGAAGAGACCTGGTACCAAAGGAATTAAGTCTCCGTCTCAGATCTTTGGTCAGAGTCCAAGTCTCGCACCCATAGAGCAAGACTGGAAGTACCAAGGACCTGAAGACTCGGACTTTCGTCCTCCCGCACAGGTACCGGCAGCGCCACACCCCATGATCCAGTGAATCCATGACTCCCCAGGCCCGACCCAGACGTCTATTGACCTCTGACTCGCAGCCAGCAGAGACATGAATATCACTGCCAAGGTAAGTGAATCTCTCCACGACCTCAACATCCTCACCACAAACAGACACAGACAGGACAGCAGCATCCAAGATGTCACCGAAAGCCTGGATCTTAGTTTTGACCCAAGAAACCCGTAATCCCAACGGCTCCGACTCCTCATTCAGCACCTCGAGGGCCCCCAAGAGGATGTCTAAAGTCTCCGCAAAGATGACTGCATCATCTGCAAAATCAAGGTCCGAGATCTTGACATTCCCAAACGATGCACCGCAACTTGATCTCTCCGACATCCTCCCTAAAATCCAGTCCATACAAGTGCTGAAAAGTGTGGGGGCAAGTACACATCCCTGACGAACTCCAGTAACAACTGGAAATAAGTCAGAGATGGTACCACCACACTTGACAGCACTCTCAGTACCAGAGTAGAGTTCAGACATCAGATCGATCAGTTTTGGTGGCACCCCACGAAGACCAAGAATCCTCCAGAGGACATCCCGATTCACTGAATCGAACGCTTTACAGAGATCAACATAGGCTGCAAGCAGCCCCTGCCGGAACTCTCGTCTGCGTTCGGTGAGGACACGAAGTGCAAGGATACGGTCAATCGTTGACCTCTTTGGTGGAAAGCCTGACTGCTCTGGACGCTGGTGCTCAAGCAGATGGTGGCGAACACTATCAAGAATTATCCGAGCAAAGACCTTTCCCGGCACTGAGAGCAGCGTCACCCCTCGGTAGTTGTGGCAGTCTTGGCGATCACCCTTCCCTTTCCAGAGAGGGACAACAAGGCCCCTCTTCCAGTCAGTTGGGATGATGCCTGTGTTCCAGGCAGAGCACAAAACTGCATGCAACGACACGAGTGCAGCATTTCCACCAGCCTTGAGAAGTTCGGCATGGATGCCACAGATCCCTGGAGCTTTGCCCCGTTTCAACAGTTTCACCGCAGACCGTGTTTCCACAAGCGAAGGTGGACCACAGTTGATTCGAGGGTCAGCAACAGGGATTGTAACACCCTTGACGTCCAACTCGACAGCTGGGGGATCAGCCTGGTACAACCGCTCAAAGTAACCGGCCCAGCGGGCCTTCACTTCAGACTCCTCTGTCAAGAGCCTACCACTCTCTGCTCGAACTGCAGTGCTCCGAGGGATGGGCTTGGATGAACGTAATGCGCGAATTCCCCTGTACGCGGGACAAGAATCACCTGTCCACAGGTGATGCTCTACCCCTCACAGATTCCTCGCACATAGGCCTCCTTGTCCTCCCTCAGTGCACGTACAGTTTTACGCCTCGGCTCCCTGAACAGCTCAGCTCTGCCATTCAGCCTGGCCCTGCGACTCTGGTCAATGGTATCCAGTGTCCCTTGAGAGACAAATTTCTTCTTTGCCGTGCGGTGAGCTCCAAGGCATCCACCGGCAACATCAAGGATGGTGGTCTTGAAGGCGCTCCACAACTCTTCAGGACCCCCCAAAGCACCCAGACCCCCCAAGTGTCCACTCAGCCTGTTCACAAACTCCTCAGCTACTCTCTCATCCCTGAGCTTGGCAGCATCCAGTCTAGGCTGGGATGGTACCATTCTCCAGGATTTAAGGTGCAGCTTTAGAGTTGCTACAACAAGCCTGTGGTCAGTATTGAGGAACTGAGCACTCCGGTAGACCCTGCAGTTCTGGATCATCCTCCAACGACCGTCAATGAGGACATGGTCAATCTCCTTTGCCACACCGCCAGCGTTGGAATACCAAGTCCAGCGATGAGCTTGTGGGCGCTGAAACCATGAACCGGCCACCCTAAGTCCATGACTTCTTGCAAAGTCAAGGAACTTAGTGCTATTCTGATTCATAGTTCCTGACCCATGGGGACCAACACACACCTCATAACCATCCCTATCAGTTCCAGTCGATGCATTGAAATCCCCCAAGACTAGAAGTGTATCTCGTCTGGGGCACTGATCAACCACAGACTCGAGTGTGGCGTAGAATGCATCCTTCACGGTGAGATCACTCGCCTCAGTCGGAGCATAAACAGAGACCAGGGAAATGACACCTAAGGAGTGACGAATCCTTAATCTCATAATATGCTCGTTGACCGGTGTTACCTCAATTATCATTGGGGTCAGCTTATTGGACACAGCTACAGCAACTCCTTGAGTATGGTAACCATCATAGCGACCAGACCAATAGTAGGTGTAACCACCCACCATTATCTCGCCGCAATCCGGTCTCCGAACCTCAGAGAGAGCTGCAATCCCGATGTCCAAAGGCTTGAGCTCAGATGATAACAGAGACAGGTGATCATCCTCTCTTAGGGATAGGATATTCCAGGCACCCACCCGAAGGGACCGCCCCAGGTTAACCCAAGGAGACCGCCGTCTGGTGGACGACACCTCAGCACCACTCCGACACACTCTCCCGCAATCTGACCCAGGGATGTTACCCCGTGGTTTCCCTCCTCTCATCAAAGATTGGTCCCGAAGGCTTTGCCCCAATCCCGTCATCCGGTGAGCTGCCCTGCGAAGGGAAGCTGCACAGGAGGTACTCCCACGGAGTGGGTTTTCAGATTTTTTTGCGTTTTTGCATTTTGCGGAATGAAGGGTTTTACGGTGGCTGGAGTGCAAATCCTGCCACCAACTTCCTAATAAGAAGTAACCCAACTGAAGGAGGACGTCCGCAGACACAGTTGGGCACTAGATATGGATGACCGTTGGCTCACAAGGAGCTCCTCCGCCCTTTGACAGGTTTTGTTTTTAATCCTGCTGGGTGTCCATATCCAAACACCCTCCTCACCAGAAAACCTGGTGGGGGAGACGGTTTAGTCGCCAACAACCCGACCATGGAACAGGTTAGTACAGGTTTACATGGTACCTGTAGCAGGTCACTGATCGAACCTGACCTGACGTTATGGGTAAGTTTTGTATACGCGAGTACCTCGAGAAATTTTCAGCATGTTGAAAATTTCTCGACATACTCGACATATGACACGCGTTCCGCATACGCTGGCATAAGTTGTGGGCATGTTACGTGATCGTTGACATATATTACTTGTACGTTACTCATAAGTCGAAACACGTCGAGGTAATGGTTAGCGTCAGTGTTCCAGACTCCCTGGTTTTTTTCTTTTTTTTCTTCGGTATGACGGTGATGTTGACACTTCGATATCTAGTGCGGTTATGATTTAAATCATTGAGCGGCAGCCTATTAATTTTATTATATTATAACTGTACTAGAAATCGAAGTGTCAACATCACCGTCATACCAAAGAAAAAAAAATACCAGGGAGTCTGGAACACTGATGCTAACCATTACCTTGACGTGCTTTGACTTATGAGTAACTTACAAGTAACGTGTGTCGACGTGTGTCAATGATTGTGTAACGTGCCTACATCTTATAGCCAAGCGTATGCAGAACGTGTGGGTCATACGCTGGCATACGTCAAAAAATTTCAAGCATGGAAAATTTGTCTAACACCTCGGCATACAAAGACGTATGGCAGCGTACTATGAAAAAAAAAGCCAGCGTACTACGACGTATGCCAGCGTGCTCTTAACGTATACAAACTTACCCATAACGTATTCGACATGTGCCAGCGTTTCAGCAAAATTTTGCATACGTCAGGCATACGCTGGCTAAATCGTCAAGGTGTGACAGGGCCTTAGGACAAGGCCAAAACTGCTTGTATCTGATTATTTTATGTTGAGTCTCTAGTATAAGTCTAGAAACAACACTCTACTCCATTGGTGGTTTTTAAAATATTTTTGATATTAAAATCCATTCTGATGAGCAAATTGAAAGTTCCTTTTTATGGACATTTTCAAGTTTTACTACACTTCATCTGCAAAACTGAAGTTTTCTGCTGGAAAGAAAATAGTTTAATTCTCTCTGTAATGTCACACTGCTATTTAGATTTAGTTCAGGCAGCCATGTTTGAAACGGATTGAAAGCAAGATGTAGCTTTGCTGATGAAACTCTTTTGGCAATTTATTTCACACCCACTTATTGTTTTGCTGTGTTTTCCTGCAGGACAGCCAAGACTCAAACCCAAGATGTCCTTTTGCCAACATAGTATTCAAGCTACTGTCCGGGCAGAGGAGAGCTTGCCAACATTCCCGGCATCTTACACCATGGCAATATTCAGCTTTCGTTCCATCGAAAGATATTTGAAGCAGACTGATTTGTTTGAAATAGCAAAAATGGATTGTGATTGGAGAGAATTTGATGAGTGATTTAATCTCAGAGGGAAAACAGCCAATGAATACAGTGTATAAAGCTCAGCCAGGACGTTTGCAAGAAGCACCAAGGCAGGTAGAGAAATAATTCATCCTTCTTTTACACGCACAGTGTCCAAATGAATCAATAGTATTGACTCAAGTTCTCAATAATTGAACAACGTTTGAGATGTGTATGCACCCTCGACTGCAGACAAGAATATAGACGATCAACCCATGAACTTGTATGTTAAAGAACCAGAGTGCCAAAAATACTACGACCTCATAATTGCTCAACACCGACATAACGTTATTACACACATCTAAGTCCATTACAGCAGATTCAATTTGTACATTAAGCTGGGCACAGCGGCAAACTGTAGTGTGCTTGCTTCTGCAAGAGTAAGGTAATTGCATCGGCCCGATTCAACAACAGAGGCAGAGGCAGTGGCACAAGAATACGAACTTTCTGCATTTTATTTGCACTTCTCATTGCTAGTTTGTTGCGGTCAATGTGGCCTTTTGTGCTAAAGGTGATTATTGCAGTTTCAGGGATTTGGACCTGAACATCACCACGTAAGGGTACTCCAAATTCTCCCAAGGTGGAAAAATGGTAATGCGGACAATAATACATTACTTCTACACTTTGTTTTCATTTGAACATGTTATTGCCAACATAGTCCAAAATGTTTTTCATTTCCAATGTTTTCGTGCAGTCATATGAACTAGTCGAGGCTCGTGGAAGAGCAAGTACACTGAACGGATCAGGAGGTAATGGGACAAAAAGAACAGGAGAGAGAGAGAGAGAGAGAGAGAGAGAGAGAGAGAGAGAGAGAGAGAGAGAGAGAGAGAGAGAGAGAGAGAGACAGACAGACAGACAGACAGACAGACAGACAGACAGACAGACAGACAGACAGACAGACAGACAGACAGACAGACTGACTGAGACTTTTCTTCTCCTTTATTGCACGGAAGTTCATACAGGCATCAAAAAAAAAACAACCAGGAAAGGAAGGGGAAACAAAGAAGTAATATTTTAAAATTATAAATTGATTGTCAGAGCACCACCAACCATGCCACATAAAGATTGCTTCGCACACCACCGGTTTTTAAATAAAACAGGATCTTGAATTTCAAACTCATAAAGAACACGTGATGTAACCAATGCTTTAAAAACAGTTTAAACGTCATCAGCTAAAACGTCAGTGTTCTGCAGTTTTCGTTTCCTCGATAAATAAATGGCTAGTTTTGCCTCAGAACACAAAAAGTTTGCTAAAAGACATTCATTTCTGCATTGATACAAGACATTGAAACCAAATATAAAAACACAATGTGTAAAAGTCAAACCGAGCCCCCGGATCACACGCGACATGATTCCAAAAAGCGAGGCCAACCTTGAACATTCAATGAAAATGTGAAAAATGGTCTCTGGGGTGTCGCAAAAGGGGCACAATTCCAAGTTTTCAGGACATATACGGTGGGACAGGATGTTACAAGGCAGGATGTTGTGCGCGAGCCGCCATTGTAGATCGCCTGAGCGCTTGACAATCGGTTCTTTATTCATCACCTGCCATTTAATTGTTGTGGAAACGTTACCTTGAAGCAGCGCTCGCCAATGAGCTTGCGGCTCTTCGGGTTTGCCAGGAAAAAGGGTGAGAACACGTAGATTGTACCCTGAGGATTTCTCCATCTGGTTAAAAAAACCTAAAACTTTTAAATAAAATTAAAAGATTTGGGAAAGGACATTGGGATAAATTGAGGGCATCTTCTATGTCTGGGTCCCATTTTAACCCGGTTTGCTTAAAATTCCGTAAAATCACAGAGAAAATTCTGCCAATAACTCTGATGGACCTCACTCTGGTGGCCACGGCAGTATCAGCAGCTGGTTTCCATCGATGTACAAGGGGGTTCCTGAGGTGTTTTACTCTGGTAACGCTGACAACAATAAACTTTTGCATGAAAGATCTGTCACTACAGACCCCATAAAATTTTTTTTTCAATATTGATTCATTTAAAAACATCTGAAGGGAGTAAGGACTGGTATCACGGCGAAAAGAAACAGCCTGCCACGCTTCCAGCATTCTTCGGCAAAACAGAGGGATCGATGTCATATCCACACACTTCGTATCAAGAAGAAAGAGCTCGTCACCATAGCCTAGTTTCCCAGCTCGCTTAAGCAAGCAATGGGCAAAGGCTTTCCATGGGACATCGGAGTATAGAAGACTTCGTACTGAAAGGAGGCGAAAAGCCTTCACTTTGCTCGTCACATCTATTAGCCCCTGTCCACCTTCTGCAGTCGGCAGCATTAGTATTCCTGGCTACGGAGCCAGTGCTTTCCCCCCCCAGAAAAAATATACAAAAAAGCTTTGAAGTTTTTTAAGGATAAAAACTGGGGCCTGCAGTGCCTTGAAAACATGCCATAGCATTGATGCCGCAAGATTATTAATGACCAGAGTACGACCCTGGTAGGAAAGCTGCCTCAATAATCCCTCCATTTTATCATCCGCTGCTCAGTTTTAGTAATCAGCGATTCCCAGTTTTTTGAAATAAAATCTTGAGTTCCAAGAAAGACACCGAGGTAGCGTATTCCTTCATTGGTCCATTCAAGCTGCCCTGGTAGGGTTGGAGGGGGAGTTTCATTACGTGGACCGAAGTAAAAAGCTTTGGTCTTTTCCAAATTAACTTTAGTCGAGATAGCCAAGCTAAATTCCTTGACAGAC
Source organism: Eptatretus burgeri (assembly GCF_056783735.1). Taxonomy (NCBI): domain Eukaryota; kingdom Metazoa; phylum Chordata; class Myxini; order Myxiniformes; family Myxinidae; genus Eptatretus; species Eptatretus burgeri. Next base: position 54,237,531 of record NC_140965.1, read on the forward strand.
TCAACCAAAGCGCGAACATCGTCATCAGAGTGCACAATTGCGCAGAGATCATCCGCATGAGCAATGGTCTTTACGGGATCTTCTCATGGCAGGGGATGAAACCCTTGTAGCCGTGTACGTAAACGATGTAGTAAAGGTTCAATTGATAGGGAGTATAGAAGGCCAGACAGGGGGCACCCTTGACGAATACCCCTGGTCACAGGGAAAGGCTGACTTAAGATGTTATTCACTTTGAGCAAGCCAAAAATATTATTGCACAATAGTTTAATATAACAAATAAAATTTTCCTGAAAACCAAACCCCCGTAAAACAGCAAAGAGATAAGAATGATCAATCATGTCGAAAGCTTTTTCTTGGTCTAAAAACACTAGACCAACATTCCTATGTTCAGCAATACAAATATCGATCATGTCAAGTACAATAAAAATGCTATTATGTGTTGTCCTTTTGGGGATGCAATAACATTGATGGGGGTGTACAATCTCCCCAATCAGAGGTTTGAGGCGGTTGGCAAGAACTTTTTAGAAGACCTTGTCGTCCGCGCAGAGGAGCGAAATGGGACACCAATTTTTAAGTTGCTGGAGGTCTCCTTTCTTAGGTATGAGAGCAAGTATAGCCCTGCGACAGCTGAGTGGTAGCAAGCCTAATTGTAGGCTATCAATTAAGAGGTCAAGCAACTCGGGTCCCAACAAATCCCAGAAGGCTTTGTAGAACTCTGCAGAGATTCCATCAAGTCCAGAAGCTTTACCTGTGGGCAAAGTTTGCAAAGCTGTAAAAAGTTTGTCAACAGTTACTTCCTTGTCAAGTTGTTGGCATGAACATTTGGATAAGGTGGGCAACGAAGTGGTTAAGGAACTAATCATGTCTTCTTTTGTGTTTCTGGCAGAATACAAATCAGAGAAGTTTTGTTTTGTCAAGCTTCTGATGTCTTTTGGATCGTGTGTTGTTCGGCCTCCTGGTGCCTGCAGCAAAGTTACAAACCAGTTGCCGACTGGGAATCCTCCATCGTGCCAAGTCCTTCCTCGGCCAACCTGAGCTCGTGACCACATACAAAGCTTTTGTCCACAGTCTGATGGAGCGCTGCTCTCCCCTCTGGGCTACTGCTCCTGCCTCTCACCTTTCTCGGCTTCACGCTGTGGAAACCAAGGCATTTCGGATCATTGGTATCTCCCGCGATGAGGCTGAGTCTTTGGGCCTCTCACTCTCTCAATGCAAGCAGGTCGGTGGTCTTTTTGTCGTTTACCATCTCCTCTCCGGTCTCGCCCCCCTCCCCGCTCTGTCTGCGATTTGTCTCCACCATATTTCTGCAGGGGCGCTCAAGGTCCGCCAACAACCCCCTTCTTGTAAAACTACCAAAATCACGAATCACTGCTCACCTTCACTCTTTCATTCCTCTTTTTTTTCTGCCTTTGGAATAAACTCCCTCATTCTATACAATCCCATTCTTCATTCCAGGCCTTCAAAACAGCTGTTCATCACCACCTCTTATCATCCCCCATCCAAATCCTCGATCTCCTCTACCCCCGTTAATCCACTCCAAACCCAACTCCTTCAAATTCCCTGCTTTCCTTCCTGAAAGTCCCTGTGGCTTCAATCTTGTATACCCAATGTTCCCTGCCCCATTCTTCTCCCTTCCAAATATGTTCTGGTGTCTCTGTTCCCCAATGTTTTGTCGTTCCCACTCGCGCCCCTCTTGTCTCATGCCCCCCTCGCTGTGTGTTGTGTGTCAGCTCTCATACGAGCCTAGACAAGGTATACAAAAGAAAAAAAATCGGTATTGCAGCACCCTCTAATGTTCAGAGACCGGAGAGTGGCGAGATCATGGTGGCTGGTTACACCCACTATTGATCTGCTCACTCTGATGGTTACAATGTCCAAGGAGTTGCTGCAACTGTGTCCAATAAGCTGACACTGATGATAATTGAGGTAACACTTGTGAACGAGCGTATTATGAGATGAAGAATTCGTCACTCCTTGGGTTTCGTTTCCCTGGTCTCTGCATATGCTCCAATGAGTCAGGTGATCTCACCATGAAGGGCGCATTTGATGCTGCGCTGGAGTCTGGTTGATAAATGCTCTAGGTGAGATACTCTTCTAGTCTTGTGGGATTTCAACGCATTGACTGGCATTAACAGGGATGGTTATGAGACATGTGTTGGTCCCCATGGGTCTGGAACTGTGAACTGGAATAGCACTATGTTCTTTGACTTTGCAAGAAGTCATGGACTTATGGTGGCTGGTTCATGGCCTCATCGCCCACAGGCTCATTGCTGGACTTGGTATTCCAATATTGGTGGTGTCGCAAATGAGATTGACCATGTGCTCGTTGATGGTCGTTGGAGGATGATACAGAACTGCAGGGTCTACTAGAGTGCCCAGTTCCTCAATACTAACCACCGGCTTGTTGTAATAACTCTGAAGTTTGTAGCTTAAATCTGGGAGAATGGCACCATCCCAGCCAAGGCTGGATGTTCGCAAGCTCAAGGATGAGAGGGTAGCTGAGGAGTTTGCTAACAGGCTGAGTGGGGAATTGGGGGGGGGGGGTGGGTGGGTCGAGGTGCTTTGAGGAATCCTGAAGAGTTGTGTAGTGCCTTCAAACCCACCATCCTTGATGTTGCCGGCGTGTTTCCTGAAACTCACTGTCGGGCAAAGAAGAATTTTGTTTCTGAATACCATTGACCAGAGTCACAGGGCCAGGCTTAATGGCAGAGCTGAGCTGTTCAGGGAGTTGAGGCATAAAACTGTACGTGTGCTGAGGGCAGATAAGGAGGCCAATGTGTGAGGAATCTATGAGGGGGTAGAGCATCACCTGTGGTCAAGTGATTCTCTTCCATGCATTCAGGGGAATTCGCGTGTTGCATTCCTTCAAGCCTGTCCCTCGTTGTACCACAGTTGGAGTGGAGGGTGGTGCGCTCTTGACAGAGGAGTCTGAAGTGATGGCCCGCTGGGCTGGTTACTTTGAGCGGTTGTTCTCGGCTGACCTACCAGCCATTGAGTTGGATGTCAGGGGCATTACTATCCCTATTGCTAACCCTCCAATCAACTGTGATCCACCTTCGTTTGTGGAAACCCAGGCTGCGGTGAACTTATTGAAATGGGGTAATGGTCCTGGGATCTGTGGCATCCATGCTGAACTTCTCAAGGCTGGTAGAAATGCAGAACTCATGTGTTTTCATGCAGTTCTGTGATCTCCTTGGAACGCAGGCATCATCCCAACTGACTGGAAGAGGGGCCTTGTTGTCCCTCTCTGGAAAGGGAAGGTTGATCGCCAGGACTGCAAGAACGACTGAGGAGTGATGCTGCTCTGAGTGCCCAACAAGATCTTTGCTCTGATAAGTTGTGATAGGGTACGCCACCATCTCCTTGATCACCAGCGCCCAGAGCATTCAGGCTTTACACCAAAGAGGTCAATGATTGACCGTAACCTTGCTCTTCGTGTCCTCACCGAACGCAGCTGACAGTTTTGGCAGGGGCTGCCTGCAGACTATGTTGATCTCTGTAAAGTGTTTGATTCAGTGAATCAGGATGCCCTCTGGGGAATTATTGGTCTTCGTGGGGTGCCACCAAAACTGATCGAGCTGATGTCTGAACTCTACTCTGGTACTGAGAGTGCTGTGAGATGTGGTGGTACCATTTCCGACTTATTTGCAGTTTTTACTGGAGTTTGTTAGGGGTGTGTACTGGTCCCCACATTTTTCTGCACTTGTATGGCTGGATTCTTGGGAAGATGTCTGAGAGATCAAGCTGTGGTGCATCATTTGGGAATGTCAAGATCTCTGACCTTGATTTCGCAGATGATGCAGTCATCTTTGCAAAGACTCTGTACATCCTTTTTTGGGCCATCGAGGTGCTGAATGAGGAGTCAGAACCACTAGAATTATTTTCCTTGGTCGAAACTAAGATCCAGGCTTTCAATGATATCTTGAATGCTTATCTTGTCTGCACTTTGTGGTGAGGATGTTGAGGTCACGGAGAGATTCACTTCTTGTCGTCACCCCTTGCACTTTTTGAAAGTATTGAACCCCTTGCACTTTTTTCAAATAAATAACCATTTCTTCCAGAAAATTATTAAAGTAATAAATTATTTTGGTATCCACATATGTATTTCTTTGGTTTGTCATGGAACAAAACAAAAAAGCTGTAACAATTACAAAATCTTAGCTTATTCCACACAGAAATCCTAAAATATCCTGGACAATATTATTGGCACCTTTTAGAAGTTGTTCGAAAGAATTCGATATCAAGCTAGTGATTCATTTTTACTTTGGAATTGAACTCACCTGTGATTTTTTTTTTTGCAGGTACCTGCATCTTACCACTTATTCAACGAGTTTGAAGAGAGAGAAAAAAAGAGCCATTCTGCTGTTTTGTGTCACTGTGTCTACTTCAATGAGCATGGAGAAAGGAAAGAAAATTAGAGAATTGTCTGGACAAGTTTGCAGCCAAACATGGACAATCTCAAGGCCATATTTCCATCTCCAGAGACCTTGATGTTCCTGTGTCCACCGTACACAATGTTATCAGGAAGTTTAAGGCCCCTGGCACTGTAGCCAACCACTGCCAAGCAGATTCAAGGTGACCTTCAGACACAAGGTATGACAGTTTCAGCTCACACCATCCATGGCCAACTCAATGAAAGGAGGTTTTCTGGTAGGAAACCCAGGAGGACCCCACAGCTGAGAGAAACATAAGAAAGCCTGACTGGAGTTTGCCAAAACACACCTGAACAAGCCAAAATCCTTCTGGGAGAATGTCCTGTGGACAGATGAGACCAAATTAGAGCTTCTGGGTAAAGCACACCATCTCTACGTTTACAGAAAACAAAATGAAGCCTTAAAAGAAAAGAACACCTTTCCTGCAGTCAAACATGGAGGAGGTTCAGTGATCTTTTGGGGTTGCTGCGCTGCCTCTGGCACTGGGTGCCTTGAATGTGTGCATGGCATCATGAAATCAGGCGATCACCAAGGCATTTTGAATGCAATGTTCAACGAGTGTCAGAAAGCCGGGTCTCCGTTGAAGGTCATGGGTGTTGCAGTAGGGCAATGACCACAAACACACTTCAAAGAGCACCCAGGAATGGTTCAAGGCAAAATACTGGACTGTTCTGAAGTGGCCAGCAATGAGTATGGATCTCAATTCCATTTGAACACCTGTGGGGAGATCTGAAAACAGCAGTTGGGAGAAGGCACCCTTTAAATCTGGGAGAAATCGAGCAGTTTGTGCAGGAAGAGTGGGCCAAACTGCTAGTAGAGAGGAGGAGGAAGCTCATTATTGGCTGTATGAAGTACTTGACTACAGTTATTTTGTCCAAATACTGTGCGACCAAATATTATACCAGGCATAGTGGCGTGCGCCTGAAATCCGGCTACTCGGAGGCTTGGGTTGGAGGATCACTTGAGGACGGGAGCTCTGTACTGGGCTGCGCAATGAGAGGGTGTAGGGCAGCCCGGAATCATAGCGAAACCCAATCCTTATCCCTGTGTCGTAAGAGGTGACCAGGGTTGTGTCAGGAAAGACATCCGGTGTAAAACCTATGCCAAATCAGGATGTGGATCATAACCGATGATCTGCTGTGGCGACCCCTAACGGGAGCAGCCAAAAGAAAAGGAAGAAGAAGCTGTGCGACCAAATATTAGGTCGCGGGTGTCAATAATTTTGTCAATGTCATTTCTTTCTTTTTTCTGAGTTAAAAGGATATATGAAGTTCTGAATCAAAAATATAGGTTCTGTAATATGAACAGTGAAATAAAAAATTGTGGAGACCAAATACTTTCGTCAATTTCAACTTATTTTTAGAGAAAATTGTGAGTTATTTGAAAAAAGTGCAAGGGTGCCAATATTTTTGGCCACGACAGTACCTTGGCAGAGATATTAATATCTCCGCTGGCTGTGAGCCAGAGGACAACAGTCGTCTGGGTTGGGCCTGGGAAGTCATGGATTCAGCAGTTCATGGGGTGTGGTGGTGTCAGTACCTGTGCAGGAGGACGAAAGTCAGAGTTTTCAGGTCCTTGATACTTCCAGTCTTGCTCTATAGATGTGAGACTTGGAATCTGACCTGGGATCTGAGATGGAGACTTCATTCCTTTGGTACCAGGTCTCTTCGGAGAATCTTTGGTTATCGCTGGTTGGGTTTTGCGTCCAATGAGCAATTGCTGTTAGAGACTCAAATGGGATTTGCTACCTGCATAGTCCATGAGCGTCAGCTGCGGCTGTATGGACACATGGCTCATTTTCCTGATGTTGATTCTGCTCACCAGGTTCTCTCAGTGAGGGAGTCTCGTGAGTGGAGGAGGCCAATGGGCCGACCACGTGCCTTGTGGTTGCAGCAAGTTGATCAACATCTCAAGGAGATGGGGATGGGCCAGGCATCTGCCTGGGGGATGGCCAGACAGAGGCTCCTGGAGTACCGGTGGAAAGTGGCCACAGTGACGTGCTGCTCCGGCGCATGTTTCCACATTTTACAAACACAAAACAACCCCTCATTAGTAAATGGTCTAACCCATACACAGGGCGGAACGTTGTGATAAAAAAAAAATCAGACATGTGTCGCAGCACCTGCCTCAAGGATGAAATGAAACGAGCCTTACAATACTAACTCGAGGGGGAGCACTCGGTAGAGTGCAAAACCTCCGCCGCCAATACTGCTGGGTCACTTAGGCGAACCTGATATCCTATTCATTGTAGGTCAAAACGGATCAGACTCTACTGAACCACGATTGAATAAACTAAACGAGATCGACACACATGTAGAAATGCCCCCCCCCAAAGAATCGAAATATTTTTGAAAAAAAAAGTTGCAAAATTTCTTTTTTTTCTATAACAAATTTTTTTTTTTTGGGGGGGGGGGGGGTTGGAAATCACTTAAAACATGGAGAAATGCAAAAAAAAAAATCATATTTTTCAAATAAAATCGAAATTTTTTTGAAAAAAAGTTGCAAAATTTTCGAAGCTTTTTTTTTTGGACCAAGTCCAAAATCTAATGGCATGATCCTTGGACCATACCTAATCCCCCCACCAAGTTTCGTCGAAATCCGTCCAGGAGTTTTTCCGTAATACTGTTCACAAACAAACACACAGGGGTGAAAACAGTAACCTCCGTCCATCTTCGATGGCGGAGGTTAAAAAGCGGAAATTGGTCAAAAATAGGGGAAAAGGGTTGAAATTAACTTTCTTCATAACACAAGCATCAGAACCAGACAAGGGTCCTCGGTCTTGCACATGTGCTGGGGTGTGTTCCATTACCGATCAGTTTATGAAGGGCTCTCCAAGTCGCATCAGCACCCAAGCAAGCACCCGATTGAAAGGGTTAATAAGGAAAGGCTGGCGGTTCGTGCTCCATCACCCCAAACTCGTGGTTCGTGGACCATCAACCTTCGCGAGTTGTTGTGAAATAAAATCAGATTTCCGAGCCGTTTTCCGGATTAACGTCTTTTCTAAATACCGAGCCTTTTCCCACCCGTCACACTCAGCTGTTTATAAAGATTAATGTATGTGAACATCTCAACATTGTTTTTGGGTGAAAGCAACTCAAGGTTATTGGGTTGTATACGGCATGTGGTGTAGTTGGTCATCACACTGACTCCAACCATCGATCCTGAAAAAATGTCGATATCGGTCAAGCACTAATACGAAAAAATGTCGATATCGGTCAAGCACCAACCCTAGCGATTCGCGCGGTCGCCTACCGATTTTATTAGTCACACAAACCGCAGTTGGGAATTGTTATTGGAAAAAAATAAAAAGTTTTTGTTTTTTTCAGTTTTGGGTTCGTTTCTCACTGTCAAGATCGTATCACACGCGGCTGCTTCTACATTCGACACAACTCGTGCCTGACCTTGATTTCTTATCTCGTCAGCGATTGGTTATTGCTTCCAAACTAAGCATTACCAATGGGACGACAGGAAACAGCGGGCATTCATTTCAAGACAACGCGCCATTTTCCGTTCATGATTCATGTGGAGCTTGGACAGTGAGTAATTTATGTAAAACGTGACTGACGATCATGTTGTCTTGGAAAAACAGAGATTGGTGAGTAGATCAACCATGTTAAGTTTTCTCTTTTTCACTCTGAAAATACGTTGATATATTTCAGGGAACTGTGGTCTCAAAATGCAGGAGATTGCACCATTTTGCTTCATTTTTTTGAAAATTTTCCGGGGGGGGGACATTCCCCCGGACCCCCGAGGGACACGTGCGACTACGTCCACGCCAGCCTACCGCTTTTCCTTCAAAAAGGGTTGGCAGGTGTGTGTGTGTGTGTGTGTGTGTGTGTGTGTGTGTGTGTGTGTGTGTGTGTGTGTGTGTGTGTGTGTGTGTGTGTGTGTGTGTGTGTGTGTGTGTATATATATATATATGTGTGTATGTGTGTGTGTGTGTGTGTGTTTTTTCATAAAGCATAACATATTCTCCATGCTAACTTCACTCATTCAACGAGTTTGAAGAGAGAGCTAAATTCCCCAACCACATCTCTCTCTCCCTCTCTCTGTCCCATCCTTGCTCTTCCACCCTCTCAATACAATGCAGCACCCTCCTCTCACACCTCCCTCACTCTCCACTCCTCACCCCCCTTGCATCTCTCTCCTCTCTCCTCTCTCCTCTCTCCTCTCTCCTTCTCTTTCCTTCTCTTTCCTTCTCTTTCCTTCTCTTTCCTTCTCTTTCCTTCTCTTTCCTTCTCTTTCTTTCTCTTTCTCTTTCCTTCTCTCTCTCTTTCCTTCTCTCTCTCTTTCCTTCTCTCTCTCTTTCCTTCTCTCTCTCTTTCCTTCTCTCTCTTTCCTTCTCTCTCTTTCCTTCTCTCTCTCTTTCCTTCTCTCTCTCTTTCCTTCTCTCTCTCTTTCCTTCTCTCTCTCTTTCCTTCTCTCTCTCTTTCCTTCTCTCTCTCTTTCCTTCTCTCTCTCTTTCCTTCTCTCTCTCTTTCCTTCTCTCTCTCTTTCCTTCTCTCTCTCTTTCCTTCTCTCTCTCTTTCCTTCTCTCTTTCCTTCTCTCTCTTTCCTTCTCTCTCTTTCCTTATCTCTCTCTCTCTCTTTCCTTCTCTTTCCTTATCTCTCTCTCTCTCTTTCCTTCTCTTTCCTTATCTCTCTCTCTCTTTCCTTCTCTTTCCTTCTCTCTCTCTCTTTCCTTCTCTTTCCTTCTGTCTCTCTCTCTTTCCTTATCTTTCCTTCTCTCTCTCTCTTTCCTTCTCTTTCCTTCTCTCTCTCTCTCTTTCCTTCTCTCTCTCTCTCTCTCTCTCTCTCTCTCTCTCTCTCTCTCTCTCTCTCTCTCTCTCTCTCTCTCTCTCTCTCTCTCTCTCTCTCTCTTTCCTTCTCTCTCTCTCTCTCTCTCTCTCTCTCTCTCTCTCTCTCTCTCTCTCTCTCTCTCTCTCTCTCTCTCTCTCTCTCTCTCTCTCTCTCTCTCTCTCTCTCTCTCTCTCTCTCTCTCTCTTTCCTTCTCTCTCTCTCTCTCTCTTTCCTTCTCTCTCTCTTTCCTTCTCTCTCTCTTTCCTTCTCTCTCTCTCTTTCCTTCTCTCTCTCTCTCTTTCCTTCTCTTTCCTTCTCTCTCTCTCTTTCCTTCTCTTTCCTTCTCTCTCTCTATCTTTCTTTCTCTCTCTCTCCCTCTCTCTCTCTCTCTCTCTCTCTCTCTCTCTCTCTCTCTCTCTCTCTGTCTCTGTCTCTGTCTCTGTCTCTGTCTCTGTCTCTGTCTCTGTCTCTCTCTCTGTCTCTCTCTGTGTCTCTCTCTGTGTCTCTCTCTCTGTCTCTCTCTCTCTCTGTCTCTCTCTCTTTCTCTCTCTCCCTCTCTCTCTCTCTCTCTCTCTCTCTCTCTCTCTCTCTCTCTCTCTCTCTCTCTCTCTCTCTCTCTCTCTCTCTCTCTCTCTCTCTCTCTGTCTCTCTCTGTCTCTGTCTCTCTCTCTGTCTCTCTCTCTGTCTCTCTCTCTGTCTCTCTGTCTCTCTGTCTCTCTGTCTCTCTGTCTCTCTCTCTCTCTCTCTCTCTCTCTCTCTCTCTCTCTCTCTGTCGCTCTCTCTCTCTCTCTCTCTCTCTCTCTCTCTCGCTCTCTCTCTCTCTCTCTCTCTCTCTCTCTGTCTCTCTGTCTCTCTGTCTCTCTGTCTCTCTGTCTCTCTGTCTCTCTGTCTCTCTGTCTCTCTGTCTCTCTCTCTCTCTCTCTCTCTCTCTCTCTCTCTCTCTCTCTCTCTCTCTCTCTCTCTCTCTCTCTCTCTCTCTCTCTCTCTCTCCCCCTGTCCCATCCTTGCTCTTCCACCCTCTCAATACAATGCAGCACCCTCCTCTCACACCTACCTCACTCTCCACTCCTCACCCCCTTACCTCTCTCTTACCTCTCTCTTACCTCTCTCTCTGTCTCTCTCTCTGTCTCTCTCTCTCTCTGTCTCTCTCTCTCTCTCTCTCTCTCTCTCTCTCTCTCTCTCTCTCTCTCTCTCTCTCTCTCTCTCTCTCTCTCTCTCTCTCTCTCTCTCTCTGTCACATCCTTGCTCTACCCCCTTTCAATACAGTGCAGCACCCTCCTCTCACATCACCCTCACTCTCCCCTCATCACCTCTCTCTCTCTCTGTCTCTGTCTCTCTCTCTCTCTGGACATATCTGGGCAGTGTTTATGTCCAGACCGGAGTTTGTCTCCAGATGGGAGTTTGTCTTCGGATGTGTCCGAGCAGTGTTTGTGTCTGGACGGCTTGGCTCCGGATACATCCGGTGGGTTTTTTTCTCCAGACGGTGGTGTTTGTCTCCGGGCCGTTTTCATAGTACAACCAGTGGAAAATGGATTTCTGACCTTATTTTGTTTCCATATTCACTGTTATTCTTTGCAGAATCATTTTTATGAGACAGTATGAATCGTAATTAACACTCCACTACACGTGCTTCCTTTCCTCTCACCTCACACAGTCTTCCCTTTCCCCACCCCTCCTCACTCCCTCTCTATGTCTCTCTGTCTCTCTCTGTCCCATCCTTGCTCTACCTCCTCCCAATGCAGTGCGGCATTTCCTCTCACACCTCCCTCACTCTCCCAAACACACCCCTCCTCACCCCCCCTCTCTGTCTCTCTCTCTGTCCTCTGTCCCATCCTTGCTCTATCCCCTCCCAATACAGTGCAGCACCCTCCTCTCACACCTCCCACACTCTCCATCCCTCAACCCCCCTTCCCCCTCTCTCTGTCTCTGTCTCTCTCTGTCCCATCCTTGCTCTACCCCCTCCTAATATAGTACAGCACCCTCCTCTCACACCTCCCCTCGCTCTCCCCCTCACCCCCCGTCTCTCTCTCTCTCTCTCTCTCTCTCTCTCTCTCTCTCTCTCTCTCTCTCTCTCTCTCTCTCTCTCTCTCTCTCTCTCTCTCTCTCTCTCTCTCTCTCTCTCTCTCTCTCTCTCTCTCTCTCTCTCTCTCTCTCTCTCTCTCTCTCTCTCTCTCTCTCTCCTCTCTCTCTCCTCTCTCTCTCTCTCTCTCTCTCTCTCTCTCTCTCTCTCTCTCTCTCTCCCTCTCTCTCTGGACATACATGGGCAGTGTTTATGTCCAGACGGGAGTTTGTCTTCGGATGTGTCCGAGCAGTGTTTGTGTCTCGACGGCTTGGCTCTTGATACATCCGGTGGGTTTTTTTCTCCAGACGGTGGTGTTTGTCTCCGGGCCGTTTTTATAGTACAACCAGTGGAAAATGCATTTCTGACATTATTTTGTTTCCGTATTCACTGTTCTTCTATGCAGATTCATTTTTATGAGACAATATGAATCGTAATTAACACTCCACTGCACGTCTGTTTCCTTTCCTCTCACCTCACACAGTCTTCCCTTTCCTCACCCCTCCTCGCTCCCCCACCTTTCCTCACTCCCCCTCCCTCCACTCTCCTTTCCCTTCCACCTCTTCACCCTCCTCCTTCTCTCTTCCCCACCCCCTCTCTCTCTCTTTCCTCCTCTTTTTCTCCCCCCCCCCATTTGTGTATTGCCGTCAGCAAAGCGACAGGTGGTATTTGCTGGTCTTAAGTAAAATTCTGAAACAGTACCTGTTGTTGTTGTTGTTTTTGTTTTTGCAAGCATATTTGATGAAAGTGTAATCATGTGAATAAATGTTCGTTAAATTTTAAAATTTTTCTTCATGTATCACGAACCGCCAGGAACCTGTCCCCATTTTCTCATTGAATCAATGCCCCAACATTTGTGACATTTCCCTCTCCTCCCCTACCCCCCCCCACCCCCTTACCAGCATTCTGCAGCGTGCACCTGGTTTGCCAACAACCACATTCTGGTAAAACTCAAAATCCAGAATCACTGCTCAACTCCACTTATACATTCCTATTTTCTCCTGTTTGTGTGAATCAGCTTCCATACCTTTAAAATCGAGTAATGCGAGCGATTTCACTGATTGTTTTTACTTGTTTACACAGAAACATAGTTCTATTGCCAATCAGGTTGTATTGGAATTTTATCCATTTTGTTTTAAACTTGCAGTTAATCGTGATAGATCTATTCACTTCAGGATGAAAAGTGGTGTTTCAGCTTTATGGATATGTGGAGAGGACTACCTGATGCTCGTGTCGAGGAACACCTGACATTGAGCCATCAATTAGATTTCATTGGTGAATGTGATAGATTGGCTACGACAACACTTCATATGAGCTGCTCATGTATACAGTCGTTTACTTTGAGTTGTGATCACAAGTTTCTGAAGATTCTGATCAATGTGAAATAGAGATCACTAAATGACAAGCTTGGTTTCTTCTCACCCAAACTAAGCTGTATAAATAACAGTGAACATGGTTATAATCGTACAAAACACGAGTGAAGGATTTGAGTCATTTGTTGATGCTCGTAACATCCAGATATTGTAACAAGTGAATGTGGCTAAAAGTTTTACACAGCAGTGCGTATGTGATAATTGATCGAGTTGTAGCAACGAAAACATTTGTTTTAAATTGCAATATCTTACTTTTTTTCTTCATAAGGCCGAGGTCACATTTGCCACGGCGGCCGCGGGGTCTCCAAAATCTACGGCCACTAGCAATTATACGGCGGCCGCAGTATTTCCACGGTCACACAATGTAGCAGTCACATGTTTTTATTTTTCGGGGAGCTGCACGGCGTATTTATAAAACGTGGGGTTGCCGTACGGTCTTTGATTTGATGTCACACGGTGACCTTAGGGCATTCCTGCGGCGGCCATAGAATTTTCAAGGCAGACGCAAGGCGAGCGCATTGCGACCGCAGGGGGACCGTAGGGGGGGCCCTCAGGCGAAAGTGCGGCCAGACGGACGGTAACGAATGGGTTAATTTTTTTTTCGGCTTGTCAAATTGCTACGGCGAACGTAGAAATGAAAAAAGTTATAACTCCATGTTATAATTGCACGGCGACCTTACGACCTGTAAAATATTGCCAAACGGCGTAGGGCCACCCTGAGGCCACTGCAGAAACTCTGCGGCCGCCGCACGTTTCTGTCAATTCAGAGGGCGTACGGCCGCCATATCCTCGCCGTAGAGCAAATGTGACTTAGGCCTTAGGTCTTAGAAATTGTGGAGACCGAAAACGTGGGGTTGCCGTACGGTCTTTGATTTGATGTCGCATGGTGACCTTAAGGGGGCCCTGCGGCAGCCATAGAATTTTCAAGGCAGACGCAAGGTAGCCTCAAGGTGCCCGCATGGCGACCGCAGGGGGCCCTAAGGCGAACGTGCTGCCAGACTGACGGTAACGAGTGGGTTAATTTTTTTTTACCAGTTTTTTTTTCGGCTTGTCGAATTACTATGGCTAACATAGAAATGAAAAAAGTTATAACTCCACGTTATAATTCCACGGCGACCTTACGACCTGTAAAATATAGCCAAACGGTGTAGGGCCACCCGGAGGCCACCGCACGTTTCTGTCAATTCAGAGGGCATACGGCCACCGTATCCTCGCCGTAGAGCAAATGTGACTTAGACTTAAGTCTCAATCTTTTTTTTTTAATTCTGCATTTTTTTGATTGGGAAAAATATTACCTGAAATTAAAGAAAATGCAAGTAAACTATAGGATGCTCGTTGCAAGTAATTATCTCCGTCACCAAAGGTGGATGGGTGTTATGTTTTCACCCCCTGTCTGTCTGTCAGCAGAATATCTCAACAAGTTGCGGATGGATTCGGACGTTATTTCAAAAAGTTGTGGATGGATTATGACAAGTTGGTTAAATGACAAGAACAAGCCGATTCGATATTGGTTCAGGTCCGGATCCAGATCCAGCCTATCAATGGAATACAAAATGCAAACCGTTCAGTCTGGCAGACGTATGCACTCCACCGAATGTCGTTCTAGTTTTGTCATGTTTTCTCATCAGGAGCCTTTATTGTACAACAATATGGCCCTGCATGTTAACTCTGTTTTGTTCTTTAAAGCCCTCTCAAATGATATTTTGATTTTCCTAAGAATAACATGCTTCTCGCAAAACACATGTCACAGCAAGAATACTCTGAGTAAGACAATGTCGTTTATTTCGTCCTTTGAAAACACAACCCCCTTGAAATTTGTGAGCTCGGTGTAACATAATGGCATTTACATGAGAGAGTTTTATTCATGGCATCGAGTATGAGGCATCAAAATGTCAGATGGGAGACTTGAATATATGCACTTGATGCCAGATAGCAGAGCAATATATCAAGGAACCTTTGATTTCACAGGGAAACAGTGTCATGAGGGAGATTTTAAATTCTCCACAATGAGTGCCTGGTGGAGCAACGATGTTTCTGCATAAGTGAATAACACACATTATGTCCATTTTAGGGTGGTGATTATATTCAGCAAGAAAGGCTGAAGTTCAAGGACAGACACATGGACACACTTTTTTGATTTATTTTGCTGCGACTTTTCTATCATATACACTGTATATAGCAACACTAATAAATGTGTGTGTTTTTTTTCTCCTCCATAACTCCAAAACCATGAAGCCAAGTGCGATTTTCCACAATCGACTCTCATAGACTAATTCAAGTATATCATTGAAATATAACTTGAGTTTGGAGGATCGGATCATGTGGACTAAATAACTCGAGACCTGGAGTGAAATCTGAAAATGTTCGGATATCTGCGACATTTAGTTTTTTGTGGGTATGCACCATTACCAATCGACTTGCTCTCGCTTGCCAAACCAGCTGTTACTTATCCACCATTGAGGTGGAGTGCTTGCTTGAGTGCTTAAGCCACTTGCCGAGTGACTTCCAGTTGATAGCAGTACAGTTCCTGTCCACCCGTCACACGCAGCTGTTTATGAAGATTTAATGTTTATGCACATCTCTTTGAAACATCTATAATGCAATGTTGTTTTTTGAAATTCCACCAAGACAAAGGTGAAAGCTACTCAAGGTTTCAGGTTGGATACAGTACGTACAGTAGTCTGTAATCACATTGATTCCAATCTGCCGATTAAAATTGCCGATATTCTACAGAAGGTGCTGGCACATGTCTCCAGAGGATGGCTTTGCAATGTGAAGGGCATTGACCCAAATGTACTTCCCGACTTTCACATTCGGAATGAACTGGCTGTACAGGAGGATTATTTAATTCAGGCACTGTGTGATAGTGCTGACAGAACTTCAACCGAAGTTAATCCAGCTTGCCCATGATACGTATCAAGGTATTGTAAGGGCAAAAGAAAGGCTGTGTGACCTCTACTGGTGGTCAGGGATGGACTCCCAAGTGGAAGTTGCTATTAAGCCGTGCATTACTTGCCAAATGCATGAGAAAACAGCTGTCACTCGGGTTCCACCTTTGCAACCAGTTCCTCTCCCTAATGCTGTTTGGGAAAAGCTTGCCATTGATAAAGTAGGACCACTTAATAATGGCCAAATGGACTGTCGCTATGCCATTACCTTAAATGATTACTTCAGCAAATGGTCAGAAGTAGCCTTTATGTGCCAAGTAACATCTGCTACAGTTATCAAATTCCTGACTATAGTATTCAGTCATGAAGGAAATCTGTGGAAACTTATCTCTGACAATGGATCTCAGTTTGTTTTAACTGAGTTTGAAACATTTCTGCAGGAAAGAAACATCAAACACTGCCGGAGTTCTATCTATTTCCCACAAGCCAAAAGGGGAGATAGAACGCTTCAACAGAGTGTTTAAGGACTGTTTACATCCTGCAAACCTCGAAGGGAAGCCCTTAAAATCATTCATACCCGACTTCTTGCAAACATATCGAGCTACAAGACATGCAACAACTCATCAGACCCCTGCTGAACTTCTACATGGACGTACATTGGGGACCATCAAATCAGCGTACCTGCTGCAAGACTCGTGGATGTGAGACGCAGTGTTCAACAGAAACAAGAGAAGTCTAAATGATATACAGACAAGCGTCGAGGAGCGAAACTTTCCACCTTCCCATGTGGTTCTTTCGTGCGAGTTCGGAAACTTGGACTCCACCAGAAAGGACAAAACAAGTTTACCAAACCCCTCAAGATTTCTCAAATATCTTCCAAAGTTGCTCGTCTTTTGAAAGAACAGGGGGATGAACCAAAATATTGTTATAGATATTCAAAAACATACTTCAAATTCAACAATTAAACTTAAAAATAACTACAAGGTTGATTTCACAATTGATAATTCATTTAGAGAGTTATTGGTTTCTCCTCAAAAAAGATTGAAACTAATGGGACATTTTACAGTGATAATGTCATTCAAATATCCTCAGGCATAAATTCGGTGTTAATTCACTGTGATTTGATTGATGGCGCTTATAATGATGGAATAAGAACAAATACAATATTTTCATTCAGCACATATTCAACCCCAATTGGTTATAAATTCAATATGGAACCCAAAAATCTGGTTGATCTATCTGTGTCAGGAAAAACCATATACAGAGTAAATTTTAGGATAACCGACCAAGATAATCGCATGATTTCTTTTAATGGAGAAATTCTATCCATCAGAATTCACCTGCGTGAAGTTTTCCAATAAATAAATACAATGGTTATTGTGAGGAATCACGAGTTGGGAAAATATAAAATAATTACAGGGGATGGGATGTTCCTGTCCCCATACTACAAGGGTGAAGGTATGTATCTTGGTAGAGGATACTATAAACCTAAGAGACAAAGGGGTGTCGGATATCAATTTAGAAAAAAAGGAGACGAGATAATTTATACTCTAATGGGTATAGGTTCAACTATTCTTAAACATAAAACTTAATTGATTCAACTGCTTCTGCTGTGTGAAATGTAGCAGGTGCTATAAAAGGTATAAAAGATGCCCAAAAGGAATCTCATAAATTACAAGCAATAAAAGAAATTAAGAAAGGCAAAACTCAGTTGTCTCCCCAAGAACGACAGAAAATAATTCAAATACTTGGGTCAGGGTTTCAAAAGTTTTAACATCTTTTTTTCTCAAAGAAATACAAGTATGGAAGCAATTGATAGTATCAATGATTTGGATGATACCATTGTCATCTCAAACTCTACTAAAAAAGAGGACTACTTCAAGGTAAATGCAAAAACTGGAACAGACTGGAATGCAACTGAACAAAAAGTTTTGAAATAAATAATCAACAAACTTATTTGAATCTGGCTGAAAGTTTCTTGTTGTGTAAATTTACATTCACTTTGGCTGCGACTAACACAAACGTGACACTCGTAAATGATTTCTTCTGGAAAATGTTTGATAGTGTTCGTTTGTACATTGGAACACAAGAAGTTGAAGCGGTTGATTATGTCTCTTCTACATCTGAAATGATGAAATTTATACTATATTCATTTAGTGATGGAATGGAAAAGGGGGCTATCGAAGGTTTTATTCCTGAAATGTCAATGGGAGCAAACACAGACCCTGGTTATATTCAAAGAAAGGCAATGTTTATTGTATTATGATGATGCAAAAGCAGGTAATAGTTTCACTGTGGCAGTTCCTCTTAAATGTATATTTGGATTTTGTGATCATGATAAAGTTCTGAATGGTCTTAAAATTAGATTTCAACTGTTAAGGAATGATAATGAAAATATATTGCTTTTTGATGTGGCTAATGCTTTTGCTGATCAGAATAAATTTCTCATTTAAGAAATTAGTTGGTATATTAGTGAATGTACTCCTAATCTCAAAACAGAAAAGATGTTGAATAGAAGACTTAACTCAAAGAAACCACTGAATCTATCATATCTTAAAAGAAGATGCCAACACGTTAAACTGAACCAAACCATTGCACATGGAATTTGGGTATTCTGGAAGGAAAGCCCCAATATCTGTGGCTCATTTTTTTAAACCAGATGGTGATACTGCTACTGATAAGAATAATGCATTGAGTGATAATGCTAAGGTGAAACAACTTTGCGTTTCTAGAGATGGAACATTTTATCCACGATATAGATTGGAAATTAATTTGGAAAAAAAGATTATGCTGAAGCATACAAGTCTGACCAAAAGGTGTGTGAAAGCAAAGGAAATAAAGAACCTATTTTGGATATGACAGCATTTAAAAGTCTGTATACAATCTATGCGATTGACCTGAGTGCTCAAAAGGAAACTATAAAGTCTAATCGAGTGGATACATCCCTATACATTGAAAGAGGAGAGAGTGAAGAAGTTGATACGTATTGTTTGCTGTTGGAAGAAACAGAATTACAGATTAATACAGATAATGGTGTTATGATTAGTCTCACATAATTATTTTGATAAATAAATGAGTGGTAAAGTTTCAACTGGGGAATATGTTAATCAAATCAATCTTCATAAACTATCATCTTGTATTCAAAATGAAAAGCCTTGTATGATTAACGTTAATACAATTCAGAGAAAGGAGCAGTAAGAATTGATGTTTTGCTCACAAGAGAACAGGTGAAAATCTTGAACGATACTGGCACACTTAAAATTAAAATGTCAAAACCAATGTTGAAGAAATTTTCAATAAGAGAGACGAGTGGAGGAATTCTTCCATTTATAATTCCTTTATTTTCTGATTTAAGTGTGGTTGGAGCATTGACGGGTGGTATTTTAGCAGCGGTGAAAACTGCCAACGAAAGGAAGGCTCAACTCCGGGTTCAAAACGAATTGGAAAGACAAAACAAAGAGTTGGAGAAACAAATTACTGGAGGTGGTGTAATTGTAGATTTTGCTGAAAAACTCGAAAGTCTGCTTGTTAAAGCGAGATTGTTAGTTGGATATATGCTTTCTTCGATCGCACAAGCAGGTGCAAAATTAACAAAAAGGGGTAATTGATTATATCTTTCTAATAAATAAATGAGCATTGATGAGTGGTTTAAAGAATTTGGAAAGAATACAACATCAAATTTAGAACTAATCAAATATTGTTAGAAATTAAAAATTCATAATGTGTTTATTTTATTTGGATGAGAGATGAATTAACAAACGTGTCTAAATATACAAAGAATATTATTATGAACTTAGAAGATAATAATGTGAACGGTTTTCATTGGGTTTGTATTTTTAATAGTCAAGACAAATATTGTTTTGATAGTTTTGGTCTTCCACCACCTGTTGAAGTAATAAAATTATTACAGAATGGTGTTTATCAAACATTTCAAGTCCAATAATTAAATTCCAAGTGTGGTCAATTATGTCAATATGTGTTATTTCAACTCAACAAAAATAATTTTTTTCATGACATTATTTTTAATCTAATACAAATGACATGTTGGTAAAAATGGTTCTATCTTTGGTGTATCCGAAGAACTGGATATTAATTTATCAAATTATTATACAAAGGCACAGTTTGAACGACAGAAATATAGTAGAGCAAAAAATATTAATATGAAAAATGCTTATAAATCAATAAATTATCCAAGCCCAACTGATGTGAATGATTTGGTGAGATTAAGTGATTTATCATTATATATATATATATATATATATATATATATATATATATATATATATATATATATATATATATATATATATATATATATATCCTCAAATAAAATGGCTGTGTATTCCAAAGATACAGAAGTGTTGATTTTATCTCCGTGTCATACAGAATTCACAGTTCCAATTAAAATAAGATTTTTATAAAGAAGGGCGTATCGCTTGTATGAGAATAGAACAATGGGGATATGATGTGAAAGACTTAGGGTATAATTGGTCATTTAAAATTAACCTAGAATACCTGGAACAATTAAATCAGTCTCGTAAGGAAGAATATTATCCACTTGGTGCCAATAATGAGTTTTGTGGAAGCACAATTAGCAAATAACAAATAAAATAATTTAATAAGGATAAAATCAATAATGGTTTTGCTGTAGTTTATATCATGAAAACACGAACAGGATTATATATAATAAGTAAGGAAATACAAAATGATTTAACTATGGGGAGGTATTTCCTCTCATTATGTTAATCTGTCATATATTTCTAATCCATAAATGACAGCAAGAAGACTTAAAGAAAATTATCATTTCTGTGGCCAAGCATACCTTCAAGAAAAGGGTATTCAATATTTTAATAAATATGTTCTACAACATAAGCATGAGGTGTTTTCATTAAAAGATTGGCTTTATTCTGATGTTGATAAACCAACAACTTTGGATTTAATTAAAATGTTAAATAATGAAAAAAAATTAAAGTTAAGAAAACGCAAGACTCTTTTCGAAATGCAGAACAAATTTTATTGGTTTCCTGTTGTAAAAAAAAAAAAATTGGATACAGGAATAGCAAGAAATCCTGATGAATATATGTATGATATTCTATGGGATGAAAGTGATTCAATGACAGTAAGGGATGAGGAAGGAGTTGAAGAAACTGAGACAAAGGAGAAGAGAGAGAAGGAGAAGAGGGAGAAGGAGAAGGAGAAGAGACAGAAGGAGGAGAGTGAGGAAAGAAAGAGAATGAATAAATATAAAAATATGGAAACCAGTGAGATTATAAAAAGATTGGGGGTATTACAGAAAATAAATAAATCTCAATACACTGAGGAGGAAAACAAAGAATTGACAACTATATTAGAAATATTTGCGTCGACTATTAACATCGTTTTCCTTGGTGTTATTGACTTTAGTTAAAGTTTTACATTTTTTTTTCTTAGATAAATGGAGGAGAGAGTAAA
Source organism: Eptatretus burgeri (assembly GCF_056783735.1). Classification (NCBI taxonomy): domain Eukaryota; kingdom Metazoa; phylum Chordata; class Myxini; order Myxiniformes; family Myxinidae; genus Eptatretus; species Eptatretus burgeri. The sequence goes on from NC_140965.1 coordinate 54,258,514, forward strand.
GTCATTTCTAAGGATTCTTTATATTTTAAAAATTAAGATTCAAATGTGCATGTTGGAAACTAAAAAGGTTTTCGCACTCTGTCGGAATGTTTCACATAAATAAATGAGTTATTTTCTAAAATGTAAAAAGAAAACCAAGAGTAAAAATATCTCGTGTTAAAAGTAAAAATAATAGGGTTATACAAAAAGGTACATGTTCGATGTGCGGCTCAAAAAAAGAGTGCATTCCTAAAACACAAATTTGGGGGAGATATTCATAAGTTTTTATCAAGAAGTAAATTTACAACTACTGGAATACCAGGGGAATTACATCTACCAGGGTATTCTTTCTGTGGTCCAGACACAAACTTGGATAAAAGATTAGATGAGGCTGACAATCCTATACCGTGGAGCAAACCTATCAATAGGGTTGATGAAGTGTACATGAGGCATGATATTGATTTTGGAAATACCACAACGTTGGAAGAAAAACATGAAGCCGATAGAGAAATGTTGTATAATTTGTCTCTGATACAAAATCCAACCTTGAGAGAAAAAGTTGATAGGTTCATCGTGAAGAAGATGATCATTGCTAAATTGAAACTTGGGCTTGGAAATTAAAAAAAACTTATAGGCTCTAATGATGTCATTAAGATTGAAGAGCAATTAGCTGATGAATTACATAAATCAATAATCACAAAGTTTCAGAGAAGGAAGGTTTATTCCAAGGAAGTTGATTATATCTGGTCCGCTGATTTAATTGAACTCAATTGTGATAAGGGGTACAAGTATGCTTTAACCTTCATTGATTTGAGGAGTCGATATGGGTGGGTTGTCCCTTTGAAAAATAAAACCGGGAATACACTCATGTTAGCCTTCCAACAGATATTTAATAAAAATAAGCGAAAACCTGAAAAATTGTGGACTGATGAGGGTACAGAGTTCTACAACAAAACATTTATGAATTTTCTTAAAAATAACAACATTATATTATGCAGCACCTTCCATGAAGGAAAAGCGGTTGTTATTGAGCGATTCAATCACACTTTAAAAGAGAAACTATATAAAAAAATTCACTCAACTCGGTTCTCAACAATGGTCATCTTTAATTCAGGATATTGTAGATAAGTATAATGATACAATTCACACCTCAACAAATACGAAACCATCAGAAACATTTACAAAATTAAAATATGAAAAAGAGATTAATGTCAGAAAGCCTAAGTTCAAAGTTGGTGATATAGTAAGAATATACAGGTGGAAATCTCATTTTGACAAAGTTTATACAAAGCGATGGACAAATGAACTTTTTAAAATCGTTGATGTAATAGATACAGTTCCTTGGACTTAAAAGGTATATGATTTAAAGGGGGAAGAAATTTTAGGTTCATTTTATTCACAGGAATTGCAAAAGACAAAGATGTATTGAAATTTTTTTGACTCCACCCCTTTTTTGACTATGCCCATACAAGCTCCACCCACGCAAACCCCACCCACATCCATCATATTCACATAATTAGTGATTTGTTAATTAGTTAATTAGTTCCCCACACACAACATGTTTATTTAATTAAAAAAATTTGCTCCATCCACACAAACCCCATACACACAAGCTCAACCCACCCACACAAGCTCCACCCACCCACACAAGCCTCACCCACCCACACAAGCCTCACCCACCCACACAAGCCTCACCCACTCACACAAGCCTCACCCACCCACACAAGCCTCACCCACCCACACAAGCTCCACCCATCCAAACAAGCCCCACCCACCCACACAAGCCCCAACCCCCTGTGCGCCCCCACCTTTGACCCACCACCCCCTCATCCCACCTCCCACCCTTCCCCCCACACAACACGGGGAGGGGAGGGGTGGGATGAGGGGGGTGGTGGGACGTTGGGGGAGCGCACCTACCCCCCCCCCCCCGCCTTTGCACTTCCTTTATTTTTTTATAATTAAGAATTAAATAAGTTAAAGCAAAGCAAATATAATTCATCAAGATTGAAAATATTAAACATTTTTCTTTGGGTAAATATTCAGTTGTGAGAATGGACGATCTTTCCCAGCAGTTTGCTTCAGATGTCTTGTGATTTTGAAACTCGATCAACATATTCTGTTCAAAACAAAGAGTGAAGAACATTTAGGGTATATAAAGGTGATTATATTATGATATTAATAAAATCATAAATATAACATTTACCTCCAGAAGATCGAGTTTTGTGTCTATTTCATCCAGATGAACATTTAAACTGGAACAAGTTTGAAATGAATCATCACCCTGTGGAATTTCAAGATCTTCCCATTCAAGGTTGCGAAATTCATTCGCTTCACCACCCATGTATGATTCAGTTTTAATGCTGAAAATAAAAAGCAAGTCATCAAAAATGACCACCAAGTTGTGGTATTGCTTTTAAATTAATTACCACCATGCCAAATAAAAGGTTGTGTATAAGGAGAACAGACAGAGACAGACAGAGACAGATAGAGAGAAACAGAAAGACAGAGACAGATAGACAGATAGAGAGAAACAGAAAGACAGAGACAGATATAGATAAACAGAGAGAGACAGAAAGACAGAGACAGATAAAGAGACAAAAAGACAGAGATAGAGACACACACACGCACATGCACATGGAGACAGATACAGTGATAATTCCTCACCTTGAACTCGGGATCAAAGGACGTGAGAGAATTCCTTTCCAGTCAACAATAATATCATTCACTTCTTTTCAAAACGAATAAATGTCTTCAAGAAAGTCGTTCATTTTTATCCATTCGTCGTGTTATTCAAATAACTCATTTTCAACTTCAGTTATTAACGATGTTCTTATTGGGGACAACTTGTTAGAAAAAAGACATACAATAATTATTGTTTGTATAGTGATTTAATTCTGCTTTAACCAAACAAATAATGAATTGGGTTGAGATCTCACCTGTCATCTTGTGAAAACGATTGATCTGCAAGGTTGTAGTAAGAATCTGAATGCTCCATTTTCGTAATAAAACACTAACGGCACACAAGTTGCTTGTTTAAATCAACTTGATGATGTAATGGGAGATTTCACAACAATGGTTTTTCCAGGGTGTGTTCCCCACATCGGAAATGACCGGAATTTTTTTGGCTTGGTTCGGGTGAGGCAGCTTGACTGACTTCAAAATTGACTCATTTTCACATGAAAATGAAAATTTTGCTTTGAATGATTTTTGATAAAACCTACGTTTAAAACCTACGTTTAAAAGCTGTTTTTAGCTAAACTTTGTTCTGTTAGTGTTCTGATGATTTAAAATATAACCACAAGAGACAAGGGCACAGAATACTTCCTCGTTTTCACGGCACGACTGTTCTAAAAACACTTCCCCAATTTACAAAACTCACCCAAACAGCCCTTTCTTTCGTGCTTGAAGAGATAAAGTGAATATAATAGAAAAATTAAGTTATTCCCCAAAGTACAAGATGGACAAATATTCATTGGTTCGCTCTTTGAGTGGAATGAAAATATGAAAGGAAAGAAGTGTTTTTATCAGTAAGTTTCAATTTTACATTTGCTTGCATGGGAGGGCTTGGAAATTAGTCTCCTATTTTGAGCTTTTGGGGCTTGAGTCGGTCTCAATTTTACATTTGCTTGTATGGGAGGGGGAGGAAATCAGTCTCAATTTTACATTTGCTTGTGTGGGAGGGGGAGAAAATCAGTCTCAATTTTACATTTGCTTGTATTGGAGGGGGAGGAAATCAGTCTCCTATTTTACATTTGCTTGTATGGGAGGGGGGGGAAATCAGTCTCAATTTTACATTTGCTTGTGTGGGAGGGGGAGCAAATCAGTCTCCTATTTTACATTTGCTTGTATGGGAGTGGGAGGAAATCGGTCTCAATTTTACATTTGCTTGTATGGGAGGGGGAGCAAATCAGTCTCCTATTTTACATTTGCTTGTATGGGAGGGAAGGGAATCGGTCTCAATTTTACATTTGCTTGTATGGGAGGGGGAGGAAATCAGTCTTCTATTTTGGGCTTTTGGGGCTTAAGTTAGTTTTCCCCTTTTCCCCCATTCATTTGAACGGCTGCCTCAGAAGCCCCATTTATCCTCTACGTATGTGGTATTGGGAGTTGCATGGATATTAATGAATGCATGATGAACCGGAACTGACGAGGTGGAACCAGGAGTGAGGTCAGTGAGCTTAAGTGTGAGTGGAGCAGTTTACGTGATTAAAAACGGTTGAGCTGAAGAACCTACGAGTGGGCTAATTTTGCTACCCAACAACATGCCAGTTACTCGTGTGGACCGAACAAACTTTTCCACTTCTCGTGTATATTTTCCACTATCAGCGCAGCAACATTCTGCGTTGGCCTTCCGGCATTTCTTACCATTGTTACTGTGAAAGATTAGCTTTGATTTGCTGTGTGTGTCAGCTCGAGGCATTCGTATTTTCTTCTGCCTTTTTGGATCACTTTACTGTGTAGAATATTCACTGCTCCTGTCAGCCCGGGGCATTTGCATTTTCTCCCGCTGACACTCAACATTTTGTGACGCGTCTTCATGCCAAAACCTCTGGCGGAGAGTCGAGGAGATGTTGCTGCTGCTGAATCTCGGGAATTGTTCAACTGTTTTGCTCCGTTTGTGGAGCTTCACATCACGTTTGTCAGGTCAGGTTTGATCTGTGACCTGCTGCAGGTACCATGTAAACCTGTACTAACCTGTTCCATGGTCGGGTTGTCGGCGACTATACCGTCTCCCCCACCAGGTTTTCTGGTGAGGAGGGTGTTTGTATATGGACACCCAGCAGGATTAAAAACAAAACCTGTCAAAGGGCGGAGGAGCTCCTTGTGAGCCAACGGCTATCCATATCTAGTGCCCAACTGTGTCTGCGGATGTCCTCCTGCAGTTGGGTTACTTTTATTAGGAGGTTGGTGGCAGGATTTGCACTCTGGCCACCGTAAAACCCTTCACTCCACAAAACACAAAAACGCAAAAAAACCTAAAAACCCACTCCGTGGGAGTACCTCCTGTGCAGCTCCCCTTCGCAGGGCAGCTCACCGGATGACGGGATTGGGGCAAAGCCTTCGGGACCCCCAATCTTTGATGAAAGGAGGGAAACCATGGGGTAACATCCCTGGGTCAGATTGCGGGAGAGTGTGTCGGAGTGGTGCTGAGGTGTTGTCCACCACATGGCGGTCTCCTTAGGTTAACCTGAGGCGGTTCCTTCGGGTGGGTGTCTGGAATGTCCTATCCCTAAGAGAGGATGATCACCTGTCTCTGTTATCATCTGAGCTCAAGCGTTTGGACATCGGTATTGCAGCACTCTCTGAGGTTTGGAGACCGGATTGCGGTGAGATAATGGTGGGTGGTTACACCTACTATTGGTCTGGTCACTCTGATGGTTACCATACTCGAGGAATTGCTGTAGCTGTGTCCAATAAGCTGACCCCAATGATAATTGAGGTAACACTGGTCAATGAGCATATTATTAGACCAAGGATTCGTCACTCCTTCGGTGTCATTTCCCTGGTCTCTGTTTATGCTCCGACTGAGGTGAGTGACCTCACCGTGAAGGACACATTCTATGCCACGCTCGAGTCTGTGGTTGATCAGTGCCCCAGAGGAGATACACTTCTAGTCTTGGGGGATTTCAATGCATCGACTGGAACTGATAGGGATGGTTATGAGGTGTGTGTTGGTCCCCATGGGTCAGAAACTATGAACCAGAATAGCACTAAGTTCCTTGACTTTGCGAGAAGTCATGGACTTGGGGTGGCTGGTTCATGGTTTCAGCGGCCACAAGCTCATGGCTGGACTTGGTATTCCAACGCTGGCAGTGTGGCAAAGGAGATTGACCATGTCCTCGTTGACGTTCGCTGGAGGATGATCCAGAACTGCAGAGTCTACCGGAGTGCTCAGTTCCTCAATACTAACCACTGGCTTGTTGTAGCAATTCTAAAGCTGCACCTTAAATCCTGGAGAATGGTACCATCCCAGCCTAGGCTGGATGTTGGCAAGCTCAAGGATGAGAGAGTAGCTGAGGAGTTTGCGAACAGGCTGAGTGGACACTTGGGGGGGGGGGTCTGGGTGCTTTGGGGTTTCCTGAATAGTTGTGGAGCGCCTTCAAGACCACCGTCCTTGATGTTGCCGTTGGATGTCTTGGAACTCAACGCAGGGCAAAGAAGAATTTTGTCTCTCAAGGGACACTGGATATCATTGACCAAAGTCGCAGGGCCAGGCTGAATGGCAGAGCTGAGCTGTTCAGGGAGCTGAGGCATAAAACTCTATGTGCACTGAGGGTGGACAAGGAGGCCTATGTGCGAGGAATCTGTGAGGGGTAGAGCATCACCTGTGGACAGGTGATTCTTGTCCTGCTTACAGGGGAAGTCACGCATTGCGTTCATCCAAGCCCATCCCTCGGAGCACTGCAGTTCGAGCAGAGAGTGGTAGGCTCTTGACAGAGGAGTCTGAAGTGAAGGCCCGCTGGGCCGGTTACTTTGAGCGGTTGTACCGGGCTGATCCCCCAGCTGTTGAGTTGGACATCAAGGGTGTTACAATCCCTGTTGCTGACCCTCCAATCAACTGTGGTCCACCTTCGCTTGTGGAAACACGGGCTGTGGTGAACCGGTTGAAACGAGGTAAAGCTCCAGGGATCTGTGGCATCCATGCTGAACTTCTCAAGGCTGGTGGAAATGCTGCACTCGTGTCGTTGCATGCAGTTTTGTGCTCTGCCTGGAACACAGGCATCATCCCAACTGACTGGAAGAGGGGCCTTGTTGTCCGTTTGTGGAAAGGGAAGAGTGATCGCCAAGACTGCAACAACTACCGAGGGGTGACGCTGCTCTCAGTGCCGGGCAAGGTCTTTGCTTGGATAATTCTTGATAGGGTTCGCCACCATCTGCTTGAGCACCAGCATCCAGAGCAGTCAGGCTTTACACCAACGAGGTCAACGATTGACCGTATCCTTGCCCTTCGTGTCCTCACTGAACGCAGACGAGAGTTTTGGCAGGGGCTGCTTGCAGCCTATGTTGATCTCTGTAAAGCGTTTGATTCATTGAATCGGGATGCCCTCTGGAGGATTCTTGGTCTTCGTGGGGTGCCACCAAAACTGATCAATCTCATGTCTGAACTCTACTCTGGCACTGAGAGTGTGGTGGTACCATCTCTGACTTATTTCCAGTTGTTTCTGGAGTTCGTCAGGGGTATGTACTGGCCCCCACACTTTTCAGCACTTGTATGGACTGGATTTTAGGGAGGATGTTGGAAACATCAAGCTGCGGTGCATCGTTTTGGAATGTTAAGATCTCGGACCTTGATTTTGCAGATGATGCAGTCATCTTTGCGGAGACTTTAGATATCCTTTTGGGGGCCCTCGAGGTGCTTGAATGAGGAGTCACAGCCGCTGGGATTATGGGTTTCCTGAGTCAAAACTCAGATCCAGGCTTTCAATGACAACTTGGATGCTGCTATCCTGTCTGTGTCTGTTTGTGATGAGGATGTTGAGGTCGTGGAGAGATTCACTTACCTTGGCAGTGATATTCATGTCTCTGCTGGCTGTGAGTCAGAGATCAATAGACGTCTGGGACGGGCCTGGGGAGTCATGGATTCACTTGATCATGGGGTTGTGGCGCTGCCGGTACCTGTGCGGGAGGACGAAAGTCCGAGTCTTCTGGTCCTTGGTGCTTCCAGTCTTGCTATATGGATGCGAGACTTGGACTCTGACCAAGAATCTGAGACAGAGACTTAATTCCTTTGGTACCAGGTTTCTTCGGAGAATCCTTGGCTATCGCTGGTCAGATTTTGTGTCTAACGAGCGGTTGCTGAGAGACTCGGATGAGATTTGTTACCTGCATTGTCCGTGAGCGTCAGTGAGGCTGTATGGACATGTGGCTCGTTTTCCTGATGCTGATTCTGCTCAACAGATTTTCTCAGCGAGGGAGTCTCGTGAGTGGAGGAGGCCAATGGGCCGACCACGTGCCTCGTGGTTGCACCAGGTTGACCAGCATCTCAAGGAGATGGGGATGGGCCTGGCATCTACCTGGGGGAAGGCCAGACGGAGGCCCCTGGAGTACCGACGGAAAGTGGACGCAGCGACGTGCTGTTCTGGCACATGCTCCCATACCCGACCTGACCTCACATCACGTTCACGGAGTGTATGTGGGACCATGGGACTGCCTGCATTCCTCCAGCCATGGTATGACCACACGTGAGTATAAATTCATTTTAATACACATCATTTCCACACCGGTTTGATAAATAATGAGGATGAGGACATGGGAAGTGAAATGAAATCAAACCAAGAAGTGGTACATTCAAAGTACACCGCCCCCATGCCAAATAAATAAATAAATAAATAAATAAATCTTTGGCGTTTCGCAATGTCGCCGTGCAGTACGGGGAGATGGAATTGGGAGGGAGCAGTGCATTTCTGACGTGAATGTGTGCAAATGATACTTACCATGCAGCATCTGGAGACAGATTTGGAGTGAGTGGTGTGCAATAATGAATTGATTCAGTGATTAATTGCGTAATTAAAATAAATGATAATCATAAAATAATTAATTTCTCAATCAATTGCTGAAACCACCACTGTTTCATCCAAATCTGTAGCTTTTTGAAAATTAAGTACTTCATCGAAAAATGAATAACTATTCGATTAATTGATTGATCAACAAGTCAAAAATACCATTTATAGCCAACTCACTTGTTCACTCTTGTGTCCAAATATCAGTTTCCAAGTTCAAAGGGTGCCTGAGAAATTACCCAGATGAGAAAGAGAATAAATATGGAATTAATGAATATGTAATCAATTGATTAATCAAAAAAAATAATGCATCGCTCCCTCCAAATTTTGTCTCCCCGTACTGCACGGCGACGTTGCCGGGCACCAAAGGCGCCCCGGTAATATCACGCGCTGGAGGATTTATTTACTTATTTGGCATGGGGGCGGTGTACTTTGTGCTGGTACTTGTTGTACATTGCTCCTTCCCAATACCATATCTAGGCGATGCATGACGTCATCGCCGGGTGCTGAAGGAAGGGAGTACTCAGTTTCACTCCGTTCCTTTGTTTTCATGTTTGTCCAGGCGCTTTCTCGGTCATCCTTTTAGCGAGGAAGCTAAAATTTGGGGAAAAAAGTGAAATGTGCTTTGCTAAAAACGGTATTTTTTAATTTTTTTGATTAATTAATTACGTAATAATTATCGATTTATTGGGTATTTATTATATTTCTCATCCTGACTATCTCAGGCATATTTTGAGCTAGAAAGCTGATAATTAGACATGACAGCGACCAAGTGATTTGGCTATGAAGGGTATTTTTGATATATTGATTAATCAAATACTTATTCTTTTTTTTTCGATTTATTACTTAATTTTAAAAAAGTTACAGATTAGCATGAAACAGTGGTGGTTTTGGTATGCTAATAGCCAATTGATTGGGAAACTCCTTGAGAATGTTTGGGAGCGGAGAGGACTCAGCCTTACCACCAAGCTGAAAGTCTATCGTGCAGTGGTACTCACCACTCTTCTCTATGCCATGAGACATGGACTGTCCACAGCAGACACTCCAAACAGCTCAACCACTTTCACCTGAGCTGCTTATGCAGACTCCTTTTCATGAGGTGGCAGGACAAAATTCCTGACACAGAGGTCTTGGAACGGGCCGGAATTCCCAGCGTTCACACACTTCTCCGGACAGCCCAAGCCAGATTGGCAGGTCATGTCTTTAGAATTCCCGACAGTCGACTGCTAAAACAGCTTCTGTATGGAGAACTGTGTCAGGGTAAGTGCTCAGTAGGGGGACAGAAGAAACGGTTTGAGGACTGCCTCAAAGTGTCCCTCAAAGACTTGGACATCAACCTCGGCACTTGGGAATCTCTTGCTCTGGACCATTCAACCTGGCGTAGCAAGCTCACCACAGGAGCCCGTGCAGCAGAGAACAGACGCACTGCAGAGGCCCAGAAGAAACGCACCGCGCGCAAGGCCCGGGCTACCTCCACTTCCACTGCAGCACCCATCCATTTATGTCCTACGTGTGGGCGTGCCTTCCGGGCCCGGATTGGCCTTACCAGTCACTTCCGGACCCACAGTCACCAATCTTCCAACTGAAAGTGAAGTCATGGTTATCTTCGAACCTGAAGGACTAACAACAACAACAACAACAACAACAGCCAATTGATTAAGAAATTAATTATTTTACAATTACTATTTATTTATTTCAATTATGCATTTAATCAAATAATTTAATCAATTATTGCACACCGCTCCCTCCCAATTGTGACTTCATGTGCTGCAAGGCGGCATCACTGGGTGCTGAAGGTGCTCCGGCGATGTGCACTGGAGGATTTGTTATTTATTTATTTGGCATGGGGTGGTATATGCCTGGTGTTGGCCTAATGGTTAGAGTGGTGGGCTTGGAATCCTAGGGTCCTGAGTTCAAATCCTGCTTGGCTGTTGGATTAATACCAGGTGGGGTTGACTCAGCCTGTCATCCTTCCGAGGTCGGCAAAATGAGTACCAACTTGCTGGTATCCTGTGTCGGAGAGGCGATCTGTCCAGGATTGTGCCCAATGGCCCAGGAGACTGCTTCGGCAGCACCAACTCTATGCACAGAGTATGGTCCCAATTTCCTCCTCGCCCCTGCCCTTCCACCCACTCCTGTGTGGGTCTTGTACATGCACGGTCAATGTCCTGGTTGTGTGGGGTCGCACATGTGGCCTACTATTGTTGTAAAACCCCACATTAGTGGGTCCGTTTTAACGCATGTGGAACAGCCATTGAAGAGTGTGATTTACGTCTGAAAGTATAATATGGGTGATTGAAAAAATATATATATATGGTGAGAGAAAGAGAAAGAGACAGACTGGGGGGGGGGGGTGGGAATAATTGGGAGCAAATGAGTCTCTGATTCTGGTAGATGCTAATTGTGGTTTACAAATGCTGATGCTGACACTCATTAGGATATAACTATCAAATAATTAACAGCTCATTAACCCCAAATAAATTTTCGTTACAATTGTAGCAGGAGCCGTATTGGTGTGCAATGCTTCTTCTCACCCAAGAAGAAAAAAATTCTAAATTGGCTTTGGCTGGGATCTCGGCTTAATAGTGAGCAACTTTAACTTGATTAACATTGTTTTTTTAATTATTATAAAGAGCCTGTCCTTACGGAAGGAAGAGGAAGCAGGACTTGGAGCACCGCTGTAAAATACACCGGCACTTGGCAAGTTATATATTATAACGATAAACGAAGAGATATAAATATCTCAAAGCATAATTTGCAGAACAGTCAGAATTTCACAGGCCAAATAAGTCTTTATGATGATCTCGGTCTTCTGTGAGAATGAGTTCGTATAACCGATTTTGGTTATCCTCCCCCCCCCCTTATCTTTATTGGCGCAATAAATAATTACCAAATTCTGGAAGGTTACTGACATATTTTCACTTTCAATTGAGTTATTTTATTTTTGAATGTGAACTGGAGCCAAGAGGAAAATGTTATTTATTGAATCGAAGCTGGAAACTTTTTAATATATGAGAGTAATTAGTGATGGTTCGTGATCATGAGTGTGTTATTAAAACAAGCTTGCATGCTTTGATCCGAGACCTGCCTTTTCTTCGTTTAGATGGCCAAAGTTGATCATACTTCATTGGATACTTGACGATGCCTCGTAGCAGAAACTATGTGGATTGGTGACTTTCACCAAGAGGTCAATTTTGTTCAAGGTCCCCAGTCAAACAATCATTGTTTTGTGACTTAAAATCTGAGACTGACAAAAAATGTAATGTTGTTGTTTGGCTTTAGATTGGTCAAAAAAAGTGTTCTCTTGTTATGTGGAAAGTCTGTTTAATAAAGGCGCTGTCACACCTTGACGATTAAGCCAGCATATGCCGATTTATGAAAAATGTGTCTAAAACGCTGGCACACGTCGAATACGTTATGGGTAAGTTTTGTATACGTTAAGAGCATGCTGAAAAACACTGCCATACATCGTAGTACGCTGGCTTTCATCGTTGTACTTTGTGGTTGTCCTCAAATTTTAGCATGCTTGAAATTTTACGACGTATGCCGGCGTATGGCACACACGTTCCGCTACGCTGGCCATAAGTTGGAGGCACGTTATGCGATCGTTGACACGCGTCGATACACGTTACTTGTAAGTTACTCATAAGTCGAAACACGTCGAGGTAATGCGAGGCGTACCCAAAACTTATTTCTAACCTGAGTAACATGCTTTGAACCTATGTGTAACGTACCTCTAATGCATATTGACGTCTTCCGGACGACCACATAACTTGATGAACGTGTTTCTAATTTACAGCCACCGTATAATGGGGTATTGTCAGCGTTTAAAAAAAAAATAAACAACAACTTCCAATATTTTGTCACGTGCCGTTACGTCACGTCCGATTGCCTCTTCAGTTTGCTCATGTCTTATTCTTAGTTCCTCCTCTGAATATTTTCTGTTTGAGGATATTGTCATGTCGACATCGAAACTTAAAAGCAAATGTTTGAATATATTTTAAAATTTGTGATAGACTAAAAAAAAAAATGATAAAAAACAACAACAACAACTTCAGATATTTCGTCACGTGCCTTTACGGAGCCAAGGAGAAAAAAAGAAAAGTGCCTTGACCGAGAAAACAAGTTTCGGGTATGCTAAACATTACCTCGACGTGTTTTGACTTATGAGTAACTTACAATTGACGTGTGTCAACGATCGCATATCGTGCCGACAACATATTCCCAGCGTAGCAGAACGTGTGAGCCATACGGCGAGTACATCATAAAATTTTCAGCATGCTTGAAATTTCACGACGTATTAGACATAATACGACGTATGACAGCATACTTCATCGTTTTTCAGCATGCTCTTCACGCAAACCAAACTTACCCATAACGTATTCGATGTGTAACCCTAACAGCGTTTTTGACACATTTTTCATAGGTCGGCATACGCTGGCTAAATCGTCAAGGTGTGACTGCGATGTTGACACTTCCAATTCTCGGGTGGTTATGATTTGAATCGTTGAACGGCAGCTTTTTAACAGGCTACGCCACGTGATCGTCGGCGATACGTGCAGCGCGCTATGCATACGTTAGACTATCGTTGGGCATAGGTTGTGAACACCGACAACACGCTCAGCATTCGTTGGTATAAGTTATCTATATGTGATTAAAACGTTCAGTGTACGTTACTAATACGTTATGCATACGTCCAACTCGTTATAAATATGTCCAAAACTTAAAAAAAAAACATCAAAATTTCAGCGTACGCCAACGTTTTACATACATTTTTATCCGTTGCCATTGCTGGCTAAAACATCAAGGTGTGACAGGGCCTTAAGGTTGTAAAGTGTTTAATTAGCCTGTCCACCTGCAACTGGGAGATGTGTGTGTCATAACACTTCTACCATTTGAGCTTTTGTCATCAAACAACAAACCTTTTTTTAATGAGAATATTTAGAACACTAATTAATGCATTTTACGTCATTTCATGTAGTTGTTGTTTTCGTCAACGTTAGTTTGAGTACAAAGTGGTCGTGCATGGGCTTTGTATTTTGAGAGGCTGTCCAATTGTACTTTGTGTTCTATGGTATTACCAAACTAGGGAACCACTGGTAGGGTGGATAACCCACAAAATATTTAATGGAGAAGAAAGTAAATACCTATGGAGTTTTGTTTTTTAGAATGCAGTGAACAAACTTTGGTACATCACGGGTGATGAAGGTTGTGGTCAAGTTTCATCAAAATTGTGTGTGTAGTTTCTGAGAAGAGAGAAAATACTTATTCTGGGGGGCACCCTCTCCGGAGACACCCTTAGGGCCCAATATTTTAATGCCATGAGCAAACTTTGGTGCATACCAGGTAACGAAGGTTGTGGTTAAGTTTCATTAAAATTGTGCAAGTAGTTTCAGAGAAGAAGTTGCAAGTGTTTATGGATGGATGGATGATGCGCCATCGCATAAGCTCCCTGGAATGATGTTCCAGGTGAGCAAAAATCTGATAGTTTGGCTGTTTTTTCCTTCAAAGTGTACTTTCTTGTGGTACCATGGACTATTATACAAAGGCATGTACAGAGTGTTTCAAAAAGATTGATACAACTTTGACTTCCTGACATTTCTTTGTTTTTTGACCGATACAGTTTTCTTTTTTGGGGTTTGGTGGTGGCTTTGTGGGCTTTCTAACTTCATAGCTCAACTATGCCATTGACAGTGAAGCAGAAGACAAAAGTGGTTGCTCTATGGTATGAGACTAAATCGTATGTAGACACCCGCCAGAGATTATGCCGGGAATACGACCTCAGAATACATGATGAACCCACAAATTGTCATTCAACGTATTGTGAAACATTTTGAGCACAAGGGTACAGTGCACAACCAGAGCAAGGGCAACAGTGGCAAGGCCAGCACCAGAAACCAAGAGCCAAGCCAACATCAGTGCCGTGCGGGATTCTGCAGTGGACAGTCCCAAGAAGTCCCACCACCAGCGCTCCCAGGAGCGAAACATCAAATCAACATCAGTCTGGCGCATCCTCCCTAAGGAACTGAACCTTTTCCCATACATCATGTCTATTAGGCATAAACTGAGCAAAATGACATGAGAAGGAGATTGATATGTGCAATTGGCTCGGTGCCAGGATGGAGTGGTACCCAAACTGGATCAACATGATCTGGTTCAGTGATGAAGCCCATTTCCACTTGAACGGTGCCATCAACAACCACAACAACATTTTCTGGCAGGTGTCTACATATTATTTAGTCTCATACCACAGAGCCACCACTTTTGTCTTCTGATTCACAGTGAATGGCATAATTAAGTTACGGAGGTAGAAATCCCACAGAAGAAATATCACGATAACACCACCAAGCCTTGAAAAGGAAAACGGTATAGGTCAAAAATCAAATGGCAGGAAGTGAAAGTTGTATCAATCTTTTTAAAACACCCTGTACATGCCTGTTAGGACTATTATACAAGGTTATTTTTTTATAGAGTGTGTTCTCTTACATAAACGATTATGCATAAGTAGATGAGGTTGTGGTGGAGGGGTTGGAGGTTAGGGCGGGGGGGGGGGCAGAGTGTAGATTAGATAAAGACATGTAAATGAAAAGATGGGTTGGGGGTGGTGGATAAGCAAGAGAAAGGAGAGTGTAAGTAGTGGATTTGATGGGTGGGGACAGGGGAAGAAACCTGTAAAGAGGGGTCTCGGATAGCCGGAACATTTTACACTTCAAATCCTGCATAATTACACATATTTAACATGAATTATTTATTTAGTTGACACCCATATTAGCACAACATCTTGGCTTTTGCCTGGAGTTTATACTCGTGTTTGAGATTATAAATAGGCATCTTAAGTTTCAAATGATAAAATACTTCACCAAACTTGGTGGACTTATGGTTAAAGTGTCTTCTCTGAGTCTGGGTGGTCGGCAGTTCGATTATGACCCTGACCAAATCATATATGCCAATTATATTAATATGTCATGCTGTTTCATAGCTTGATGTTCATCATTTAGAGGATAAAAGACAGCCAAACCCCATAGGTTCGGCATCTGAGGAGTGGAAGAAATTTCTCCATAATTTCCCTGCTGAGCGCGGAGACAAAAGCAACGTCATGAAGATGGCTTTGCTGGTACCCAAAGTGTCCTGGTTAGTTTCATCACTTATTCCAAACTCAGCGGCTATGTTTTCCTGTTACGTTGCATCACTTCCTCCGAAGTAAGTAACTTCCTCTGAAGGAAAGTCTGGTTTTATGTCATGCATTTGTCTGCCTTTGCATGTGATTTGTGTTTCATTTCCTCCACAAGTCCTAGGCCCTGTAATAAGCATACTTCAACTTCATCAAACAAATTATTATAGCTATGATGCATAACTAATTATAATGTTACTCCAGACGGTTCCATTAACACAGGCTGTCTGTGCTGGGGGTACAACCCCAATGAGTGCCCAAAACTGTGTTTAAATGAATGCGTTCTTAATATTACCAAGTCTACAACCCCCCATGGATATACCAATTAATAACCAAGCTTTGTGGTCTTCCTGTGAGAAGGCAGGAAAATGGAAAACGCTTCTTGTAACTAGAATGGCACCCATAGAGCACATTGTCTCGCCTCACGCATGAACAAATATACCATGGTTAACTGAACACGCCACTATCATGGCCCACTGCTATTATGGCCCATATACACATATCATCCATGCACCCTATTATGTCACATAGTTTCTTGGCATCGATTATGAACATCATAAATTTAATTCTTCACTCACATCTGGTCACAGATCAGATATGAGAAGTTTCAGATTTTTCGGATAAATATTTCAATTCAACCAATTATGGTTGGGATACCACTTCACCAATGATATCATTTTCACCCGATATACCCCATCGGGCGTTGATGACACATGCCAAGTTTCAATTTTTTGCGTTCAGTGGTGAAGGAGAAAATGTCAAATTTTTTTTCCTTTATTCCAATATGGCTGCCATACCATGTGACCTATGTTGTCAGAGTTGGTGCCTTGTACATGGCTGTTTACACATCTCACTCTCCTTCAAGGTTTCACAGTCCAGCCGATTATACTGTGTCATGGCTTACGGTGTGCTGGCCAAATGGCTCATGATGTTTTGGGAGTGAACTTTGTGGAAAGCACGATGTAATCAAGTTGATTTTATAACACTTTAATGCTATGGTTCATTTTTCAGTTGACTCAAGACTGGACTAGACCATTGAGACTAGAAATAACCAGCACTTGTAAATCTGATGAGGGATTGCATCACATGAGATCTTGATGTGCCAGCTTTCTTTCTGCTACAGGCACCATTGGGAACAAAATGCTTGGCACCAAACAAAACCTGTTCCCACTGGCACATGTTGATCCGCAGACAACCTGTATGGATCAGCCTTCTGGCGTTTTCCCATAACTCATTTACACTTGTTTTGCAACAAGAAGCTGCCTATCCACTTAAGGCACAGAGCTTTCCTTGTACAAGTTTTTAAAACAGAATCCCCCAGGAAATTCATCTAAATCGAGGCAAGAGCATGCTTGCTGAGTTCCCAAGTGCCTGGCCCACTGTTTACCTACCATCACAGTAAGCAACAAGCCCCATGCATTTTTAAACTTCCTATTATGGAGTGTCAGTGCTGCATGGTTCGTTAAACATTTATACAACACCAACAACATCAAAGCAAAATATTTTCATTATAAAGAACTATTGTATCACATGTTGAAATCAGCTTTAAATATCGACTGTTTTATGTCAATAAATCAAAGGATGCAAGAGCGAAGCATTCAATATATCTCAACCAGGGCAAAGACATATATAATAGACATAAGTATACTTTTTCATGAATTACAAGGACATTATTATTAGTATACGGTAGGCAAGCACATTTGGTACTGTATTTGGGATTTGTACCTGGATGCCCTGGCTCATGAGCCAGGCGTTCTAATGGCAACACTAACGGGGCCAACCCAAATCATGTGGAAATGATAATGGAAGAATTTACTGTGCTGGAATGATTCACAGTTTGTGACTTGAATTATACTACTTGGACAGAACTGCTGAATCTCAATCAACAGTACAAGTTGCACTTTGAGGCTGTAATTACGTGCCAACATTTGTGAATGCAAAGCAGACAATTCTCATTAAAGAATAGGCAGCAATCAAACAAAGCACCTTCTGGCATCTTGTAAAGCCGAAACGGTGCCAAATACAGGCTGTTGCAGCAAAAGGACTTCAGCCCTGATATTAGGCGGAGGCTCAGTAATGTATTTTTCATTGTTATGGATGAAATTTGCTTTGGAAATCAGAACATTTTGCTATCAAAGCTCGAAAACATTTATTCCTGTCAGGATTTTTTTGAGATGCCATTTATATTATATCCATTTGACTAACTTGTTCCATGTTTGTGCAAAAAATTCCATTAATACGGTGGAAGACTTAATAGAGAATATGTATCATGATCACAGTATATGCTATTCGACTCATATTTATTTTTGCTGCAAAGCTTACAACTTTTAATGCACTTTTACTTGGTAATCCATGAAGACCTGCATAATCTCACAAATATGCAACTCAGGTCACACAAACCTTTCTGGGGTCTGCAAATGTTTCGTGTGATATGGGGTTTAACATAAAGGACAAGTGGCACAATCTCTGGACAAACAACAACATTACTACCAAAGTCCTGGTGAGTGATCCAAAGGAAGAGCCTCCAGGTTTCAACCTCCCCTGGAAAACGGTCTGCTGTGCTCAACAGGATCCACACTCTCCATGCAAGGACATCACACAACCTCCACAAATGGAATTTCAAAGACAGCCCAGCATGTGACTGTGGTTATCCAAACCAGACTATTCATCACAATGTGATCAGATCAGATTCATATCAGACTCCCTCCCCTCATGCTTGCTTCCCTTCATGCTGCCTCTTCCCCTCCCCTCATGCTGCCTCTTCTCCTCCCCACATGCTGCCTTCCCATTCTCTCCCCTCATGCTGCCTTCCCATTCCCTTCCCTCATGCTGCCTTCCCATTATCTCACCTCACACAGCCTTCCCATTCCCTCCCCTTGCACTGCCTTCCCATTCCCTCCCCTCACACTGCCTTCCCATTCCCTCACCTTGCACTGCCTTCCCATTCCCTCACCTTGCACTGCCTTCCCATTCCCTCCCCTTGCACTGCCTCCCCCACCCACTTGTGCTGCCTCCCCCACCCACTCACGCTGCTTCCCCACCACCTTGCGCTGCTTCAACCACCCCCTCACGCTGCCTCAACCACCCCCTCGTGCTGCTTCAACCACCCCTCGTGCTGCTTCAACCACCCCTCGTGCTGCTTCAACCACCCCTCGCGCTGCTTCAACCACCCCTCCCGCTGCTTCAACCACCCCTCGCGCTACTTCAACCACCCCTCCCGCTGCTTAAACCACCCCTCGCGCTGCTTCAACCACCCCTCGCGCTGCTTCAACCACCCCTTGCGCTGCCTCAACCACCCCCTCGCGCTGCCTCAACCACCCCCTCGCGCTGCCTCAACCACCCCCTCGCACTGCCTCAACCACCCCTCGCGCTGCCTCAACCACCCCTCGCGCTGCCTCAACCACCCCTCGCGCTGCCTCAACCACCCCCTCGCGCTGCCTCAACCACCCCCTCGCGCTGCCTCAACCACCCCCTCGCGCTGCCTCAACCACCCCCTCGCGCTGCCTCAACCACCCCCTCGCGCTGCCTCAACCACCCCCTCGCGCTGCCTCAACCATCCCCTCGCGCTGCCTCAACCACCCCCTCGCGCTGCCTCAACCACCCCCTCGCGCTGCCTCAACCACCCCCTCGCGCTGCCTCAACCACCCCCTCGCGCTGCCTCAACCACCCCCTCGTGCTGCCTCAACCACCCCCTCGCGCTGCCTCAACCACCCCTCACGCTGCCTCAACCACCCCTTGCACTGCCTCAACCACCCCCTCGCGCTGCCACAACCACCCCTCGCGCTGCCTCTCACACCTCCTCACACTGCCTTCCCTTCCTCTCCTCTCATGCTATCCTCCTTCCAAACCCCCTCCACCACCATACAACTTTCTGAAGGTCACGGAGAGGAAGGGGTGTCAAAGAAAGTATAAATTGGACAAACAAAAGCTGTTGTTCTTGTTATTCGGAAATGCTGCTCTGATCAAATCCGCAATTCGTCTCAGGTTAAGAGATTTTAGGTTCTCCCAAAGCCCCTCTATCCCCCACAGACGTCTCTGGGCAGTGTCCGGGCATTGTTTATTATGACCTGTTGGAATGTGTTGTTTTAACTTAACCAATTTCGTTCAATACTGAACTCATGCCGTAATAAGAGGACCATTCCCTTCACACCCCACTTTTCCTCAAGTCCCCCTATCAAATGCATGTCCAGAACACCCACTTCCCCTCCCCAATACCCCTTCTCTCCTCTGTCCTCCTTGCTCCTTCCCCCCTCCTGGAGTTTTTGCAATGGGCGGTGAGGCCTCGCTCTCCCCCCACCCATCCTCACTCCCCCACCCCTCCTCACTCCCATCCCCCTCCCCCCATGTCACAATATTCCCGTCAGCGAAACGACGGTTTGTATTTGTTGGTCTATAATAATAAATGTCAGTGTGTGTCCATCAATCCCTTCGTCCGTCCATCCGTCTTCTTCATAACTCCAAAACCATGAAACCTAGTGGCTCCAAACTTTGCATGCCTGCAGAGGGAACTCCAAGGTAGTGCATGAATGAAAACTGTGTGTTTGGGTTAATGTAACCCCCTTGTTAAAGACAATTTAACCGGTGCTCATCACTAAAAACCAAAATATGCCTGATGAAGATGGTGGTGCACCATCTTGGTCAGCCTTCTGTCAGCTCGCAAGAGCATTAAATTAACCCAAACACCCAATTTTCATTCATGCGCCACCTTGGAGTTCCCGATGTATGCATGAAAGGTTTGGGGCCACGAGGTTTCATGGTTTTGGAGTTATGGAGGAGACGGATGGACGGACACACACTGACATTTATTATTATAGATGATGGTTAATATTTCATTTGGTGTAATGAAAGATTGTCAATATGAAACCACTTTTATTGGATTCAGAAATCAATAAAACTATTCCATTTTAACATAATGTCCTTTGGAGTTTCAGGAGCTCCTGCAATAGTTTGCATTTTATAATGAAATCTATTTTTCTTGACCAATTGGTTGATGTTGTGATTTCAGCTTTTTCTACCCATTTCTTGAAGAATGATGTGAAAACTAAACTTTTCTCACTCTAAAGAATGCTGTTTTATATATTTCCAATAAGGATGGCTCAAAGTAGGCTCAACACCTATAAACACTGGAAGAATATCTATCTATCTCTATATTAATAAAACTCTCATCTTGTATGTATGTATGCATGTATGTATGCATGTATGTATGTTCCCGAGATACAGCCAAAACGGTACACGATAGCGCAAAAATTTTCAGGCCATATTACTCACCATTCACCTGCGGTGTGTAGTATCAAGTTTCGTTCAAATCGGGCAACGAAAAAAATATTAAAAAATCAATTCGCGATTCAGTCAAGTTTTCGTATGATGATCCATAAAGCGCAAGGACAAACCATGGAGAATGTGTTGATATACCTTGAGAAACCGGTTGGCCGAATGATGACTCCTGAAGTAAATGCTCAAATTTTCTTCAAGTTAAAGTTTGACCACTAAATAAAATTAAAATTTTGTGTTCATTTTTTTTTTCATCAACCGCTGTCACAACGTGAGAACCCAACGGGTTCACGGGTCGTCTTGTTCTCAATAAATTTGAGACCTCCACCCTTTTGACCAGGTAATGTCATTGACCTCAGCCCCTCCTGTCACACTTTCTGGGTTTCTGGCTGAACCTCAGTAAATATGCGATTTTCAAAATGATGTTATCCACCCCAGAATGCTCGGCATACATGCACAGAAACCCCAAGCAACAATGGTCATCATGGCAGAGAACATGTGTCGTGTATGACAAATTAGGATTTTTACCCAAAATGGCTAGCAAAGCTTATAAAATTTGCTAAAATTCTTGTAAATGTACTTGAAAAGTTGGGTGTTTGTACAACGAACGATTTGGAGAGCTTTCTGATCAACTTGCCCAAAAAGGTGATATCTTGCAGTCCATACTGCAAAAACTCTCTGATGTGGGCCCACACAGAGCCTATGGATGGGTTGTGGATGGGCATGTTCTACCTGATATTCCCTGTCATTGAGTGGACTTTGAACCTTGTGGGATTACCTTGGATGAACATGGCAGGCTTGGTGATTCATTTGATGTACGCCTGCAAATGGAACGACTATGCCGTCATTCCAAACATCCAGGTAGACTTTCTCGGGGGAGACACTGTATCTGGTTTGGTTGTTTCTTAACACCAATGGGAAGGTCATATCTGGGGCTTGTGAATTTACAGTGTTAGTTTAAAATTATGATGTTTACTACTAATCATGTTTGTGAGGAGGGGGAGGGTGTGGATGCGAGTGGGAGATGTATGAGCTTTGAGTGCCGTAATAAATACATTTTTACCTTCACCAGAGGAGATGTTATTGCATTTGGGTCCATTTGTCTATTTGTTTGTTTCTCTGCACAGAACGTGAGTATGTGTATTTGTTACATTAGACCACAATACACCTTTAGACCTATTGAGGCCCTATAGACCCCATAAGACCCTATAAACCCCAGAAGACCCTTTAGACCCAATAAGACCCTTAAGATCCTGAAGAGCCTTTGAAACCCCAAGACCCTATAGACCCCCTTAGACTCTTTGACCTCGAACACCCTTTAAATCCTGTTAGACCCTTTAGAACCACAAAGACCATCAAAACTCCTTTATACCTTTTAGACGCTTAGACTTTCACACCTTTCAGACCTTTTAATACCCTTTAGACCCCTTGGACCGACAGACAATTCTGACCCTTTAGACCTTAAATTACACCCATTCCACCCCTTTGACCTTTTAATACCATTTTGATGCTTCAGACACATTTAGAGTTTTTCAGAGCTATTCAGACCATTTGACCTTTACTCCTTTACAGCTGGACCATTTAGACCTTTCATTTGCAATCAATGACCTTTCACTTAGTTCATCTTTCCATTTATTTGCCACCTAAAATACACCACACAAAACACTGAAATCTCTGATTATGCTTTCTAGTTTTTGTTTTTGTTTGGTTTTGGGGTCAAAAGAGAGATTATGTTAGATTTTTGCATCTGTTGGTAAAAGGAGAAGTGTCCATCGGTGTATTTATGTTTATGTTTATGTGTTATCCACTGCTGCCGCTAAGTGTTATAACAGGAAATGGTACAAACTCAACACCTCTCATCCACGGATATTTCTCGTCTTACCTATACTTTTGTGAGTCCGATTTGTGTTCAGAAACAGAATGTTTATGGTTAACTAATTTGAAATTGCCACTCTTTCGTTTAAATGCTGGAAATGATGTTTAAATAACTAAGTTCTGTGTTTCTATGTTTTGGTTTTAATAAGTTTTCCTTTTAGTGTTTTGATGTTCATGTGCAATGGATATTATTTTTATTGTGGGATTAAATGTTTTTATTTGTAATCTAAGTTTAGGAACTTGCATTTTATGTATATGTTTTGGTCTTTCTTTGGTTGTTATCTGTTATTGCTTGAGATGTGGTTTGTGTTGTACTGTTTTATTTCTTTATGATGTTTCACAAATTCTTAAAGTATTTTAAGTTCAATTTTATTTGGTTAAATATAGAAATTCTATGGAGCTTTAACCTTCTTTTGACATTATAAATTTTCCATTTGTTTTTAATTATTTCCGAGTTTGTGGTTTCGTGTCGCGCTATCTTCGACTTTGTTCTGCGCTCGAGTAACGTGATATTCGGCTTACATTATCTCAAAGACCATATGAGGTGCATGATACAAAAAAAAAGTAAATAAAATGGTTCTGAAACAGTGAAATCGTATTCCACTTACTGCATTAAAGTAAAATTACTACTGATACTCTGCATCAGTTCCTTTCTCAAACACACCCACCCCAACATGTGCAGAGCGTGGGTTATGCTAATTTGTTTTTAACGTGGACAATAAATTGAAACAAGTTGAAATTGAATATTGGAATTTTGAAATGACATCTAAATGCTGTCGAGGCCTTTTGCGGATGCGCTGTGTGTGTTTTTACCAACTCGGTTTGGCTTGCCGGGCACTTTTAACCGGCCGATGCTGGCGTGAAATCTCTAATTCAAGTAATCTTTTAAACATAATTTTCAGCATTTACTTTTGAAGAAGGAGTGGAAATTTCAAAATGGTAAACCATAATTGTTCTGTTCCTGAATGCAAATCAAACACATGAGAATATAGGATATAAGAGAAATATCCATGGATGATAGTTGAGTTCGTACCATTTCTTGTGAAGACATTAGCTCGTGGCGGCCGTGGTTATAACATGTGTACACGCACAGACACACAAGAACGGACGCTTCTCCTTCGTCAATATATGCAAACATCGAGTATAATTTCTCTTGTGGCCCCGGAACCAAACAAAGGAAATGTACTTATAACGACACTCACGGATCATACAACTCCCACTCCCCCCCCCCCCCACTCGACCAGTCCTCCCAAACATGATTATTAGCAAATATCATAATTTTAAACTTCCCATGTGTATTCGCATGCCCCAGATATGACCTTCCCATTGGTGAGAGGCACAAAGGTTTGGGTAGACACCATCAATGATCCATCGGCCTTTCACGGGCCCACATTGTTCAGAGTTTTTGCAGTACAGACTAAGATATTGACCTTTTGGATGAGCTAATCAGGAATTTACCCATCTGTTTCATTGTGCAGAGGCACACCGCTTTCTCTTAGGTACAATTACAAGTACTCTCGGCTTCTTTAAAAGTTTTTTTTTGTAGTCATTTCATTCTACAATCCTTATTTGGCAGGCATGAAATATGTCCAGGCCACCCCAATGAACTTCATTATATTGGGGGTTTCTGTGCATGTGCACCAAGCAATCTGGGGTGGATTACATAATTTCAAAAGTGCCATATTGAATTTGAATTACAGATTTTTGCAGTGGCACGTTAAAAGTGCCCGGCAAGCATAATCGAGTCACTGAAAACATATGCCGCACATTTGCAAAAGGCCTTGTTGGTATTCATATGCCATTTCGAAAATTGCATATCTATAGTTGAAAATTACAATTATGAGTCCAATTGGACATAAAGTGTGTCAGAGCTGGGGAAAGAAAGCCCAATCTCTTGTTGCTGGGAGTAAATAAAAGATGTGGATGTAAAAAGAGAAGATTCAATATTTTTGAAAATATTGTCACGTTCACGAAACGCTTGCTAATGGGGCCCCACCGTGCCAAAGCGATGTGCTTGCAGGATGGCCAGCTTAAAGCTGGATTTGGAGGCGATCACTCGGCCGAGGGGAGACAAGCGATCTCATTCCATGTGTGAGCTAAGTGCATGCCGGTTATCAAGATTTTTATCCTAATTTGCACCCCCAGGGATTTATCAACAACACCATACCAAACAAGTGATGTGCACAATGTGGTTTTATGCATAATGAAAGGCACACGTAGTTTAAGAAATAATTTATTCATTAAAAAAAAAAGAACAGACACATGATAATGGACAGATCCAGCACATGAAGACTATTGACGAATGGCAATTATATATATATATATATATATATATATATATATATATATATATATATTTTTTTTTATATATATATATATATATATATATATATATATATATATATATATATATATATATATATATATATATATATAAACCATGTGCATTTATTTCTCTGTCATGGAGGAAGTGACCAAGTTTATGGAAGTGACGTTGAAACTGCTTTCACCCCTTTGGTTGGACAGCTCGCTTGACTCTGCCGACAAGCAAGATCATCAATTTTCCTTCAATTAAAAACCATATACAAGTCTCTTTGAATTGCAAATTCTCATACAATTATTTTACAATTTTGAATAACCCAATTTTATAATTAACAACTATTTTATAATCCATTATGCTTTTAAATAATTTAGCATTCTCAAAAAATTGTTAAATTATGAGGTATTAAATATGCTTTTGAACGATCTGAATTATTTCAACTGCAGATTCATGATTTTACATAAATAATTCATAATTTGTTGAAGATATTTAACAAAAGATAAATACAGCTTTGAAACCACCACGTCTCACATAAGCCACATTAAATTCATGGCTGCCATGGATATGTAATATTTTCCTACTGAGAAACAAAAGCCAATATATTATTGATACATAAATAAGATGAAGCAACCAAAGACAATTATAGAGTAAAGTGTTTCATGAAAATTTAATTTGCCTTTGTCAGTATAATCACATACGAAAAGGGAGAGAGACAGGAGGAGGGAGCGAGGAGGGGTGGTGGAGCTCGGAAGGGGGTAAAAGTGAGGAAAGGGGTTGGGGTGGGGCTGGGGAGTGCGATGCCTCACCATATGTCGCTATACACTCTGGGAGGGGGAGGGTGGGAGCGAGAAAGATTCGTCCCATGACTCACACAAAAGCCTGATCATGATAAGGGGATTGCCGTATGACTCCCCTTTGCCTTCCCATCCCACAAGTTATTCGAGCAGTCCATTTGTGACACAAAGGCCTGCCTCTTCCCCCCCTGCTAACCCTCCACTCCACACCCACACCCACACCTCTCTCGTCTCTACAACCGATCTCGGCCCTACATTTTGGTGAGTACCCCTGTAACTGTTCATTTAATTGCCCAGGTGTGCATTTAATTTCTTCTATTTTTGATTTGTTTAACAAATCAAATATATATTTTATATTTTAGATTCTTCAAAGTAGCCACCATTCCATTCCATTGGGACCATACTCTGTGCAGAGCATTAGTGCTGCCTAAGCAGTCTCCTTGGCTATTGGACACAATCTTGGATGGGTCGCCACTCCGACACAGGATACCAGCAAGCACGCACTCATTTTGCCGACCTCGGAAGGATGACAGGCAGAGTCAACCCCACCTGGTATTAACTCAACAGCCAAGTGGGATTTGAACTCAGGATCCAAGGATCTGAAGCCCACCACTGTAATCATTAAGCCAACATCAGACATAAAGTAGCCACCCTTTGCCTTGAGGACAGCTTTGCACACTCTTGGCATTCTCTCAACCAGCTTCATGAGGTAGTCACCTGGAATGCTTTTCCATTAACAGGTGTGCCTTGTTAAAAGTTACTATGTGAAATTTCTTTCCTTTTTTTAATGCGTTTGAGCCAATCATTTGTGTTGTGACAAGGTAGGGTTGGTACACAATGAATTGCCCTATTTCTGTAAAAGACCATTATTTTGTCTGTACTGTAGTAGTCCATATTATGCCAAGAACAACTCGACTAAGCAAAGAGGAAGCGACAGTCCATTATCACTTTAAGACATGAAGGTCAGTCAATCCGGGAAATTTCAAGCACTTTGAATGTTTCTTTAAGTGCAGTCCCAAAAACCTTCAAGTGCGATGATAAAACTGGCTCTCATGAGGACCACCACAGGAAAGGAAGACCCAGAGTTACCTCTACTGCAGAGGATAAGTTAATTCGAGTCACCAGCCTCAGAAATCGCCAATTAACTGCACCTCAAATTACAGCCCAAGTAAATGCTTCACAGAGTTCAAGTAAAAGACACATCTCAACATCAACTGTTCAGTGGAGACTGAATTAGGCCTTCCTGGTCGAATTGCTACAAAGAAACCACTACTAAAGGAGACCAACAATATGAAGAGACTTTCTTGGGCCAAGAAACACCTGCAATGGACATTAGGCAGGTGGATATCTGTCCTTTGGTCTGATGAGTCCAAATTTGAGATTTTTGTTTCCAACCGCCGTGTCTTTGTGAGACACAGAGAAGGTGAACAGATGATCTCTGCATGTGTGGTTCCCACTATGAAGCATGGAGGAGGAGGTGTGATGGTGTGGGGGTGCTTTGCTGGTGACACTGTTGTTGATTTATTTCGAATTCAAGGCACCCTTCACCAGAATGGATTCCACAGCATTCTGCAGCATTACGCCATCCCATCTGGTTTGCGCTTAGTGGGACCATCATTTGCTTTTCAACGGGACAATGACAAAAACACACCTCCAGGCTGTGTAAGGGCTATTTCACCAATCAGGAGAGTGGCAGAGTGCTGCATCAGATGACCTGGCCTCCACAATCACCCGTCCTAAACCCAATTGAGATGGTTTGGGATGAGTTGGACCACAGTGTGAAGGAAAGGCAGCCAACAAGTGCTCAGCATATGTGGGAACTCCTTCAAGATTGTTGGAAAAGCATTCCAGGTGACTACCTTGTGAAGCTGTTTGAGAGAATGCCAAGAGTGTGCAAAGCTGTCATAAAGGCAAAGGGTGACAACTTTGAGGTATCTATAAAACAAAATATATTTTGATTTGTTTAACACTTTTTTGGTCACTACATAGTTCCATATATGTTATTTGATCGTTTTGATGTCTTCACGATTATTCTACAATGTAGAAAATAGTAAAAAAAAAATAGAGAAAAACCCTTGAATGAGTAGATGCATCCAAACTTTTGACTGGTACTCTATATGTATGTATGTATGATTGTATGTATATGTAGTACCACAAGCATCACGTCTTTGTAAATGGTTCAATAAGCTTTGTGCAGCTGTCAATGACCATTTATTTGAAAGGTAAACACACCTGCTCTCCCTGATCATCCAGGAAAGCAAACAATGAAACATCACATCCATTAAATGAACTATGTTTTAAATTTATTGCTTGTTTGCTTTCCAGTTACAGGTGCCTGTTATTATATACAGACATTACTCAGCACATGATGTTTCACTCAAATCTCCATGTCTCATGCAGTGGCCTGTTGTGTTAGCATTAGTGACCTTCCCCTACTTGTCCTGGATTTATTCCCCTGATGTACATTTAGCCAGGCAGGCTTTGCAATTTGATCCACGTTCAAAGTAAGACACTAAAAATCGGTTTGATTTTGTGAATCGGTGGATAATGCAAGTGGGATTTTAACCTTATTTTGTCGCAGACATGACTTTTATGAGAAATGATTTCCGATTGGAATCTCTCTGAGGGAAAGGAAGGGAATAAGGATATCAGGAAGTGGGTAGGAACAAGGGACATTAACAAAAAAATGCACAGGGAGGCATGTTTGCATTGGTTGGGGGCATGTTTTCAAGAGGTGGGAGGGGGATGTTGTCAGGTCTTTGATGTCATGCCATTCTTAAGAGAAGGGGTCGGCCAAAATTGAGGTGTTGGAGGGAGAAATGAGAGAAGTGTTGGTGCACAGAGAGGACACTCAGGATAGAGTGGTGTGAAGAGGGAAAACTCGTGCATTCAGCCCCAGAAGAAGTTGAAATTAATTTAAGCAATGAAAATGGTCGTAGTAGTAGTAGTAGTAGTAGTAGTAGTAGTAGTAGTAGTAGTAGTAGTAGTAGTAGTAGTAGTAGTAGCAGTAAAAGTGTCTGCTGATACACCTTCAGTCACAATAAATCTAGATATTGCATACACAGGAGGATTATCCACTATTGCTGTCTTTTTAGTCATTTGTTTGTCATTCTCTGATACACCTGCAGCTTCACAAATATTCCACGTATAACATACACAGGAAAGAGGTGATTTGAAATCAATACATTTGAGATGAGGGGAGACAATATAGGTTTGGGGGAGTTGGGGGTTCGGGATGATATATGAAATGTGACGAATAGAGGGAGGGCGATGGGAGTGAGAGTCATAAATTATACATGTAAGTCGAATCTGCATCTGCTCCATCAACATCAATCAAAGCTGTCTTCCAAACTGGATCAGTAGTGTTTTTACCTCTGCTAGATGAAAGAGGTTGTTTACACCCCTTTCTGTCTGTCTGTCTGTCTGTCTGTTTGTCTGTGTGCAGGATATTGCAAAAAGTTATGGATGGATCCGGATGAAATTTGGTGGGCAGGTTGGGTGTGTAACAAAGACGAACTGATTAGATTTTGTTGAAGATCTGGATCCGGATCCGACTACTACATGTTCGCTTTTGTGCTCGGAACATTTTACAGAGGACTGTTATGAAGCAATAAAGATTGCTAGATCATGTGGTTATCCGCCACAATTGAGAGAGGATGCCATCCCCGTGATTAAGCGGACGAAACAACCATTTCCTGAAACTGTAACATTAGCGTTACGCAGCTAACAACAAATGTACATCCACAATTTGACAAAATGTACAATGAATCAAATACCTGTTGCTAGTCCCCAGCAGTTACCACAAGAGCACCAGAAAATAATTATCTATTTTCAGCACAAATTTCTGCAAGTCAAATGAACCACCATCTATTTGTAGTGGAAAGTATTCATTATTATCATCTAATCCTCCGAAAGGATTTCACCAAGGACGCTAAAATGTTCAGGCCCCCCCCTCCATTACCCTCCCCTCCTTCAGAATCCTCCATCAACCATCAACCCCATAACACCTACCACCATCCCACACCACCTCCCCCCAAGCACCACTCCCCTCTCCACTGGGCAGGACATCAACAACTCACAGACACAGCAGGGACACGGACACAAATGACATCCTAGGAAAGTATGAAACATGACAATCCCATAACATACAAGACACCTGGTCAGCTTGCGATGGTGGGACAAAGCATTCCTCACACATTTTGCCAGCAGTGTCTGAGTGTGCCTGGGCGGTGTCAGCTGTCGGACGATGACTGGTATTTCTGCTCAAGTAATACAACTGATTTATCGATGAATACAAAATCCCTACCTTATAAATCACTGATTTAACGAAAAAAACAAAACCTACCAATCTGTAGGGAACATGTGACTGGTGCTTTCATCTTCATTAAAACTTCTGCCTTCTTCGTCTGAATTGCTTGCAGAAGGCTCGAAACGATACGGCTCCATAATTTCCCCGAAACCATTTCCATCACGAATTTTGTCTCCAATCGTTTCTTCCAAATCCCACTGATCCGTTTCAACATCAACCCTCCTTCCGTTTCGACAGATCAACTTTCCTTTCTTCTACAACATTCAGAGTTGCTCATGATGGTGGCATCAGTCATGTCCTCGCTCGAAATTCGAAAGACACAAATACAGTTTCTCTATGTAAGCTGCCATTTGGATCAAGGTGTGTTGTCTACCGAAATCTAGAATCGACACTCTTGGGATTTTTTAGACACTTTGTGATTGGCCAAAAATTTGCAATTTTTTTTCTCTTCAAATTAGATGGTGATTAATGATTTTCAATGGTTTTCAGAAGAAAAAACAATTGCCTATGGGTTCCCTTTAAATCGTACCTTGTTGTCCATATTGTAGACTTTGTTTTCGTGTCGCCTGGGAGAAAAATCGTCGACATTTTGAGGTTGGGTGATTGTTCAGTTTCGTCTTTTTTTTGTTTTTTTCCAAAATTTTTGTACTTTCTGCCTCTTCAACGTTATCCTACCCCCCCCCCCCCCCGCTCATTGATACAAAAAAAAAATCAGTTCACTCCAAAAGACTATCTCGTTAAACTTTCTACTTGTACAGAAGCTCGAAGAGCCGCTTTCTTTACCGCTCTCTTTTCTCAATATCTCCAAACTGAATCTTCATTGAGAAAATGCTTCTTCCTTATTGCTTAATAAGCTTTTAAAAACTTATTAAAATGCTTCACTTTCCTTATTTTTTCCATCATGAGTACCCCCATGTGTTGTTTGTCATCACAATCTAGTCCTCCTCATCTTCTTCCTCACAAGACATATTTTGTAAACTTGTATCTCATCTAAGTGCTTAGCCCATCATTGGTTTGGTCCATCCTTCTGTTCTGGCAGCAGGACATTTCTTTTTGCCATCGACAAAGATTCCTTCCACCCATCCCATAATTTTTTATCTCAAAATATTAAATATGGGAATCTTGAAAAGTGCATTTTGCAGAGGTTGGCTGCACATGACAATCAAATAACCTTCACATTATTTTAGTGTCAAATCCCTCTGTGCCAGTACCCTCTCCGACATCTCCTACATACACTGATGACAAACCGGGCATCATCTGTTTAACAGAATCCTTCCTCCCACAGGACGTACCTGACTACTTCGTGTCTCTCCCTCGCTATTGTCTCCTCCAATTTGATAGGCCTGAACCTAGTCCTGGTGGTGGAGTTGCACCATATATCAATGACTAAATTTATCACTGCCCATATACTGATCTTGCATCTCTCAAACCCCAGGAGTACCTTTGGCTGCAACCTCTCCTCCACCCCCACCTCGAATTTGTCTGTGTAGTAAGTTCCTCCAAAAAGTGACTTCTCTCTCTCTCTCTCTCTCTCTCTCTCTCTCTCTCTCTCTCTCTCTCTCTCTCTCTCTCTCTCTCTCTCTCTCTCTCTCTCTCCCTCTCCCTCTCCCTCTCCCTCTCCCTCTCCCTCTCCCTCTCCCTCTCCCTCTCCCTCTCCCTCTCCCTCTCCCTCTCCCTCTCCCTCTCCCTCTCCCTCTCCCTCTCCCTCTCCCTCTCCCTCTCCCTCTCCCTTCCAGACAACATTAATCAATTATATATTAACCACACATCGCAACTCTATCCTCCTCATATGTAGCAATAAAATTTGTCACCATACAGATGGGGTAGATGTTGGTACCTCTCTCACCAGCCATGGAAATTGAGCAAAGGACTTCTACGACTTCCTGGGACTGACTCAATCTATGAACTTACCAACCTGGATTTCCCCAAATGACAAATCCCACCTTCTGTAATTGGTGATGACAAACTTTTCTGCAAATCAACTTTTAACCACGTTATTTTAGTGTCAATACAAAAAATAGAGTCCCTGTCATGTAAGGACCTGAAAGTCCCTGCAGTGACCGCCTTGTTTTCCCTGTGTACCCCACCCCATCCCTCTCCCTTCCACAGATCTCCTCATGTTTCCGTTCCCCACTGTTTTTTTCCTTCCCCCGTTTTTTCCTCCCTCCCCTCTTGTCTCCTGCTCCCCTTTTTGTACATTCTGTGTGTTAGCTCTCTTACTAGCCTCTACATTGTATTAAAAAATGCTTCCTCCTCTTCCTTTGCTCCAATTAGTTAATCTGATGATATGCTTGTGGAAATCAAAATCTCTCTGGCTATTCTCAAAAAGCTGACTGGATGCCAGTGAGTCTGGCAATCCACCCAGGCAGATTGGCAGGGACTGCAAGCAGCCATCTCACTGCAGGCCTGGTCTCCTATATCTACCACCTCTGATATTAACTCAGCCTGGGAATTCTTTCACAGAAACCTGCTCTCTCTCTCTTGTGCGCAGATTAATCTTATTTCATCTTCAGTTATCCTTCACTTCTTACCACCCATGGTACACTGAATCATGTGGTGAGGAAGTTGCTCTGAAAAAACTTGCCTGCTCTTCCTGGAAAGCAAATCCTCTTGAAGGCAATCTCGGCTCATTCCAAAAAGTCTGCAATTACTGTGTCCACTCTCAGTGGAGCCAGAAATCATCATCTGTCTAACTTCAAGAATGAACTTTCAAACTTGTCTCCCTCCTCTAAAACCTTGTGGCACTTTATGTCTGTCTATGGTGTGTGCTCTCCTTCCATCCCTTCCCTCTCTTCAAATGGCACCGCAGCCGACTCCGCTCGTGAGAAGCCCGAATGCCTCAATTCTGTGTTCACCTCCAAATCTTGTGTGCCCAACCCCTTACTCTCTTTGTCCACCCGACCACCCCTCCCCTTCCCCCAATTCCCACCTCCTTCCAAATTTACAGGTTTTTTTTCTTTCTGAGAGTTTGCTTTTATGTCCTCTTGTCCATCCCATGCATCTTCCCCGACCTATCTTTCCTTCCCTTTCCCTATTTTCTCCCCACTTCCCTTATTTATCAATGTCTCCCTCTATTTTATCCTTCAACCCTGCTGTTGGTAATCCCCACTCTTTCTACTGTTCCTTTTGTTCTGTTGCATCCTGATCCTTTCAGTGTTCTCCCTCTTCCACGATCGTTGACCTTGTGTACAAAAAATTGCCGTTTGTTCTGCAAAATATAATTTACAGTACCTGCTATACGTTACCCTATAAGCAGAATTTTTAAAACTAAGGATGAGAGGAAGATCTTCCTTGAATCGGGAGTTTGGCACCATGTATTGATCATATGAAGAGCGACAGAAAACATTCGTGATGAGGTTTGTTTTATTGCAAACGATCGTGGAAAGTTTAACGACACTGGGTCCCACCCTTCTGCACTTACAACAATAAAAATAAAGCCCTGTGGGGGATTCATGGTTATTTCCCCACAGGCGGGGTGAAAATGAGGAATTGGGGGAAGGGGACATGCACCCCCCCTCCTTTCCTGAAGTGGTTCGGTCATGGGGATCACAACTTAAGTTAATGGGATGGTCCTTATGTCTCATGAAGAGTTTGGTCTGCATCTGGCCATCTGAGAAGATTTAAAAATAAATTACCTGCATTTTAGGGGTAACCCCCCCCCTCCCCTCCTTTTCAGCCTCTTGTAGGGGGAAGATCCAGATGGAGAGCACAACGCCATGAGACCTTACTGTTCTGATGTATCATACTAAATTTGGTCCATATCAGTCAAATATTTTGTGAGAAAAATGTGTTTTCCTGAATATGAGGGATTAGGGTGAGGGAGGCTGTAGTCCCTCTTCCAGAGGAGATACGGCAATGGGGAGAATAAGTTAAAGTTAGGGCATGGTCATGATGCTGCATGGCCAATTTGGTCTGGATGTGGTTGTCAGTTTCTGACAAAATGAGAGGATGAAGATGTTCCTCCTCTGCAGTAACTTCAACAGTCATCATGCCAGCTGACAGAGAGATATCGTATCGCAGCAAAGGCCTTCCATGACTGTGGATCTGACCCAATCGGTAAACTTCCCAACCTGGATTTCTGCACCTGGTATGTCCTCCCTCCAAGACCTGGTGATGACTAACTTTCCATTCAACCTCTCATTGTTCCTCTGCCACACTTGACTCCTCAGACCATGTTTTTGTGAAAGCCAATACTTCTCTGGCTATTGTGAGAGAACAACCTCATTGCCACAAAATATGTCTTCACACAGGCCAACAAGAAAGGGCTACATACAATCTACTCTCTCAGGATCAAGCTACCATCTCCACAGTATCTGATATTGAAGACCTAGGACGACTTTCACAAAAGCCTACTTTCTCTTGTGAAGCAGTTTATTTCATCCCATCCATGACTATGCTATCCATCCTCTCGGACTGTGGTGATTCTGTTGCGGTCAAGCAGCTTGTTTTCTCGATATCGAAGGTAAACCAGCGAAGGGCAACTTTAGGTCACATTGTAAGGCTCCCAGTAAGTGTGTGTCCACCATTGGGCAAGTCAAAAACATAATCTTGCAAATCCCAAGGCTGAACTCTCCAATCAGTCCCCTTCCTCCATGTCATGGTGGTACCTTGTCAAGTTTATTTCTGGTGTGTGTGCTCCCTCTTTATACCTACACTCACCTGAAATGACCTAACTTCAGACTTTGCTTCTGAGTTTTTCCAGCTCCAGTTATTCAAGTTTGGATAACATCGACATCGGAGAAGAACCTATGGTTTGCATTAACAGAGATGGTCACCATACCATAACTGACTGGTCCGAGCGGAACAAAGCAAGAGACGTTATTGACTGTCAGAAAGAGAAGTGATCACACCCTGGAACAACGTCAACAAATTTATTTTTATCTGTCCCGTTGAAAGGCAACACTCCACATAGTTTCAATAATCAGTTCCACGTCATATTGCTCAGTCTAAGTTGGTTGATTTTTGGTTTTTTAGCCCCTCCCTGCTCAGTGTGAGAGGGGGCTTTTGCAATCACTTCTGTGCATCTGTCTGTTCCGGCCATAACTTTTTTTGTTTCACCATTTGAGCTTTTGTCATCAATTTTCAACAAAGCTTTATTATGAGAATATGGAGGAGAAAAATTAATAATTTTAGAAAAGATCAAAAGGTCAGGTCAGCGTCACCTAAAATCATCAACTTTCGTTATTAAAGTTATTCTACGACCCTTTTGTGGTCTTTTTTTGAAAAACTTTTTTTTCTAACTTTTTAACAATTTTGTTCTCAGCAACCGCTTTCCCGATTGACGCAAAATTCTCAGGATAGGGGCGTCCTCCTCCCCCACCCCCACCATGGATAATATTTCAATGATAATTGTGACATCATAGGCCACGTGGTATGGCAGCCATCTTGGATCAAATGCAAATAATTAAAGCATAAAATCTTTGAAACCGCTGATCGGAAAATTTGAAACTTGACACATCTCGTTCTACTTGCACTGGGGAATAAGGGACTGTAAGGAAGATGTCATCGGTGAAGTGGTAAAGCAGCAATAAATGTTTTTAATTTAAATCCTTGCTTCCCATTGAGATTCAGTGTGTATGTCCAGGCCGTAACATTTTTTACCAATCGAGCTTTTGTCATCAAATCTTCAACAAACCTTTTATTATGAGATTGTGCAGAACACAAATAAATAAAAAGTACAATTTTTTTTAAATGTCGTTTTTGTTAAGTTTAGTTCAAGTACAAAGTGGAAGCGGATGGGCTTTGCATTTTGAGATGCTTTCTAGTTTTTTGTTTTTTTCATTCTTTCCTTTTCCAGGAAACATTTCAATTTGCATTCCAACACTCGATATAATACAATATTTTCCGAGAGGCAAGATACTAGTTCAGCTAAGGTTTGGCATTGACATCATTATCCTGCTCTAACTAAGTAACAACTTCTATGATTTAACCACATTTAACCCCAGTAACCCCATCTGCAGACTGTTGGATTGCTTGGGGAAATTGGGATTTTAACATAATATAAGGGTTTGAAGAACACGTGAATCATTTCTGGGTTTTGACTTTCACCGTTTTGTCTTTTTCTTCGCTTGTGACGATGCAGTATTTGGAACTAAGTTAGGGAGATTTATGAGCAGTTGGCTCAGAGAATTCTGCTGAGAACTACTGAATTTTCAATCGATAACTTTGATTTTAACTTAATTGCAAATAGAAAATTCCTGAAACATTTTCAATTGCAGAAAATTGGTCAATGGATATAACTTCTTCGTTCACAAGCAGCACAAGGCTGCAGAGTGGCATCGTTAGCTAAGAGGCACGGCTGTGCCACTGATGCACTGCCATCTGCTGGTTAGGGCAGGAATTTGTAATTTTGTTCAGGGTGCTGGCGAGAGCTTGCCTATTCTTCGCAAAGGACACCATGGAATCTTTAACGTCCACCAACGAATGCTGGCAGATGAGACACCAGCTTAATGTCCATCCGAGTAACGACACACACACACACACACACACATTGATGAATCACGTTACCTGTTAAACCCTGGGATGACAGTTTATAGCTGGGTCAGGATCATGACTCAGGGTAAACAGCTTCGAGGTGAGTGTGCATTCCTTTAGGCTATCCTGTCACCCCATAAGACAGTAAAAGGCAAATGAATGACAGTTGAACAGTGGGGGGCTACATTTGCACACAATAAGCGCAGTAATGAACAAACAGTAAAAAGGACACAGAGAGGTGGGTTAGATAGGGGTGGGCGAACACAATAAGCTGCAAGTAAAAGGGCTGGGTTAGGTAGAGTTAATGGCGAGAGAAATTATTGTGCGTAAGGGTGAGGGATGACATGAGATGGTGGTCCACTGCTTGCTCAAAGCCATCAAGGGAAGAGTGAGATTGAATAGTCTCAAGAAGGTGGTTCTACAAACGGGAGAAAAGAGGAACAAATAAGGTGAAGTGTGCAGTCAGCCTTGATTTGGGGAATTTGATCAGGAGGAGGTGCTGGGAGAACTCGTGCATCCTGGAATTTGCTGGAAAGGGTCTGACGACTGAGAGTAGATTGAGCTCGGATATGAGAGGCAGTAAAACAACTGCATGTCTACGGCAGAAAACAACTACAGAGGCAGATATGAGAGGTCACCAACATGTCTACAATGTAAAAGCAACAAGCTCTGTGCTTTCCCTTACTTGCAGGAGATGCCAATGATGTTGAAGCTTTCGATTCTGAAGAATCCAGGAGAGACAGGTGTGAAGCTGGGGTGCCAGCACATACGAGAGAGGACTTCA
The DNA here is from genome assembly GCF_056783735.1 of Eptatretus burgeri. Classification (NCBI taxonomy): domain Eukaryota; kingdom Metazoa; phylum Chordata; class Myxini; order Myxiniformes; family Myxinidae; genus Eptatretus; species Eptatretus burgeri. Next base: position 54,295,992 of record NC_140965.1, read on the forward strand.
TTAAGACATGGACAAAAGCCTTTTGAGCTGTGAGTAGTTCTGATTTTTCAAGGAATGGCGGATCTTACTTCATCTCAGCAATGGGAACACTGTGACATCAACGTTGTCCAACGATCTCGATTTGATTAAATTTATTAAAAAGGTTTGAGTTTAAATTGCAACACAAGACAAATCTAAAAACTGAGAATTATACTAAAGGGTGGCCTGAAAGTCTTTTTACCCCTTCCCAGTTGAGCATTCGTTCTTCGTGATTCCAGAAATGATACACAGGACGTCAAAGAGGACTTGTTGACAAATTCAGTGGTACATGGAGAGTGGTGGACTGCATACAGATATAATCACTGATTAATTATTGTAACTATTGCACAATAAAACCTGCATATTAAGTGTTTATTGTCAGGTCAGATCAGATCTGTGACTTGCTCCAGGTACCGTGTAAGCCTTTACTAACCTGTTTCACTGTCGGATTGTCTGCGATTAAACCGTCTCCCCCACCAGGTTTCCTGATGAGGAGGGTGTATGGATGCTGACATCCAGCAGGATTAAAAACAAAACCTGTCAAAGGGTGGAGGAGCTCCTTGTGAGCCAACAGCCACCCATATCTGGTGCCCAACTGTGTCTGTGGACATCATCCTGCAGTCGGGTTTCCTTCTTCTTGGAGGTTGGTGACAGGATTTGCACTCCAGCCACTATAAAACAATTCATTCCACAAAACGCACAAAAAATTGCAAATAAAACTGAAAACCCACTCCGTGGGAGTACCTTCTGTGCAACTGCTCTTCACAGGGCAGCCCACCGAATGACTGGAAAGGGGCAAAGCCCTCTGGACCCCCATTCTTTGATCATAGGAGGAAAAGCACAGTGTATACTTTCTTATTCGGGTTGTGGTGGTGTGTTTTGGGGTGGTGCTGAGGTGTCATCCACCAGACGGTGGTCTCCTCGGGTTAAGCTGAGGTGCTCCCTTTGGGTGTATGCCTGGAATGTCCTCACTCGAGGAGAGGATGATCACCTGTCTCTGCTGTCATCTGAGCACCAGATCTTCAACATCAGTATTGCAGCACTCTGAGAATCAGAGACCAGATAGTGGTGAGATCATGGTGGATGGTTGCACCTACTACTGGTATGGTCACTCTGATGGTTACCATGTCCAAGGAGTTCCTGTAGCTGTGTCCAATAAGCTGACTACCATGATAATTGAAGTAACTCCGGTCAATGAGCATATTATGAGACAGGATTTGTCACTCCTTGGGTGTCATTTCCCTGGTCTCTGTACGTGCTCCGACTAAGATGAGTGATCTCACTGTGAAGGAGGCATTATATGCCATGCTGGTGTCTGTGGTTGATCAGTGCGCCAGGCTAGACACTCTTTTGGTCTTGGGTATGTCAATGACTGGCACTGATAGGGATGGCTATGAGACGTGTGTTGGCCCCCATGGGTTTGGAACTTTGAACCAGAATAGCACTAAGTCCCTTGACTTTGCAAGAAGTCATGGACTTAGGGTGGCTGGTTCATGGTTTCAGTGCCCACAGTCTCATCGCTGGAATTGGTATTCCAACGCTAGTGGTGTGGCAAGGGAGGATGACCAAGTGCTCATTGGTCATCACTGGAGGATGATCCAGACCTGTAGGGTGGACTGGAGTGCCCAGTTCCTCAAAACCGACCACAGGCTTGTTGTAGCAACTCTGAAGTTGCAGCTCTAATGCAGGAGCATGGTACCATCCCAACCGAGGCAGGATGTTGGCAAATTCAAGGACAAGAGGGCAGCAGAGGAGTTTGGGAACAGGCTGAGTGAGGATTTGGGGGAACTGGGGGTTTCGGGGAATCCTGAAGAGTTGTGGAGTCCCTTCAAGACTCTCATCCTTGGTGTTGCCGGTGGATGTATTGGAACCCACTGTCAGGCGAAGAACGTTGTCTCCCAAGGGACACTGGATACTACTGACCAGAGTTGCAGAGCCAGGCTTAATGGCAGAGCCGAGCTGTTCAGGGAGCTGAAGTGTAAAATTACATTAGGTTGGAGCGGAAAAGGAGGCCTTTGTGCGAGGAAACTGTGAAGGGGTAGAGCATCACCTGTGGTAAAGTGATTCTCATTCCGCTTACAGAGGAATTGGTGCATTGCGCTCGTCCAAGCCCGTCCCTCATTGTACTGCAGTTAGAGCAGAGGGCGGTGAGCTCTTGACAGAGGAATCTGAAGTGAAGGCCCGCTGTGCCGGTTACTTTGAGCAGCTGTACCAGGCTGACCCACCAGCTGTTGAATTGGGTGTCGGAAGTGTTACTACACCTATTGCTGATCATCCAATCAACTGTGAACCACCTTTGTTTGTGGAAACACGGGCCGCTGTGAACCAGTTGAAAGTGGGTAAAGCTCCAGGGATCTGTGGCATCCATGCTGAACTTCTCAAGGCTGATGGAAATGCTGTACTCATGTCATTGAATGCAGTTCTGTGCTCTGCCTGGAACACAGGCATCATCCCAACTGACAGGAAGAGGGGCTTTGTTGTTCCGCTCTGGAAAGGGAATGGTAATTGCCAAGACTGCAACAACTAATGATGGGTGATGCTACTCTTGGTACCATGCAAGGTCTTTGCTTGGGTAATTATTGGGAGGTTTGCCACCATCTGCTTGAGTACCAGTGCCCAGAGCAGTCAGGCTTGACACCAAAGAGCTCACCTATTGACCGTATCCTTGCTGTTTGGATCCTCACCAAACACAGGTGAGAGTTTCAGCAGGAGCTGCTTGCAGCCTATGTTGATCTCTGGAAAGTGTTCAATTCATTGAATTGGGATGTATTCTGGAGGATTTTGGTCTCTATGGGATGCCACCAAAACTGCTCAATCTGATTTCTGAACTATACTCTGACAGTGAAAGTGCTGTGAGGTGTGGTGGTTCCATCTCTGATTTATTTCCAGTTGTTGCTGGAGTTTGTCAGAAGAGTGTACTAGCCCTCACACTTTTCAGCACTCGTATGGACTGGATTCTGGGGAGGATGTCATAAAGATGAAGCTGCGGTACATCATTTGCGAATGTCAGGATCTCTGACCTTGATTACTCAGATGATGCATTCCTGTTTACGGAGATTCTAGATATCCTCCAGGGGGCCCTCCAGGTGCTGACTAATGAGTCTGAGCCACTGGGATTATGGGTTTCCTGGGTTGTAACTAAGATCCAGGTTTTCAATGACATATTGGATGCTGCTGTCTTGTCTATTGCTTTGTTGCAATGATGTTGAGGTCACAGAGAGATGCACTTACCTCGGAAATGACCTTCATGTCTCCGCGTGTTATGAACCGGAGATCAATAGACATCTAAGTCAAGATTGGAGAGTCATGCATTCACTCGATCATGGGGTGTGGCACTTGGTACCTATTGCAGGAGGACAAAAGTCCGAGTCTTTAAGTCTTTCATGCTTCAAGTTTTGCTCTACGGATGTGAGTCTTGAGCTCTGACCAAAGATCTGAGATGGACACTTAACTCCTTTGATACCAAATGTATTTGGAGAATCATTGGCTATCGCTGGTCAGATTTTGTCCAATGAATGTTTGCTGAGAGAGACTCAAATGAGATTTGTTACCTGTATTGTCCATGTATAATGCCTGGTGTTGGCTTACTAGTTCGGGTGTTGACTTGGAATCCGAGGATACTGAGTTCAAATCCCCCTCGGATGTTGAATTAATACCAGGTGGGGTTGATTCTGCCTGTCATCCTTCCGAGGTCGGCAAAATGAGTGCCAGTTTTCTGGTATCCTGTGTCGGAGCGGCGATCCGTGCAGGATTGTGCCCAATAGCTAAGGAGACTGCTTAGGCAGCACCAACGCTCTGCACAGAGTGTGATCCAATGGATGGGTAGATGGATTGTCCATGAGTGTCAGTTGCAGCTGCATGGACATGTGGCTTGTTTTCTTGATGCTGATCCTGCTCACCAGATTCTCTCAGCAAGGGAGCCTCGTGAGTGGAGGAGGCCAACATGACGACCACATGCCTCGTGGTTGTGGCAGGTTGATCGGCATCTCAAGATGGGGATGGGCCAGACATCTGCCTGGGGTTTGCCAGACAGAGGCCGCTGGAGTATCCGTGGAAAGTGGATACAGAAATGCACTGCTCTGGCACATGCTCCCAAACGTGACCTGACTTGTACATCATATTAATTTTCACTTTGTATCCTTGTGTCAAAAAGTTTACCATTGAGGAACAAATTCAACTTCAATGAATTTCCACTGAAATTTCTGTGGAAGTATCCATGTCCTGCTTCAGTGGATCCACAACTGTCTACAAAAAAAATCAGAAAACATTTGATGTCACGTGTTTTGGTCGCTTGTCGACAGACAGACAAGCAGACAAAGTGAACCAATTGCTTAACCCTGCTTTTCACTTTGTATGCATGGGGTAATAATCATAGTATTAACAAGGGGACTGGCAGGATGGACTGAAGGTGTGCACATTCACCTCTAAGGTGTCTTCCCTGGGTTCTAATCTCGATCGAGCTATAAACTGTCATCTCAGTGTTTCACAAGCAGGGTGATTCATCAATGTGCGTCCTTCAGATGGACATTAACCTTGGTGTCCCATCTGTTGGCATTAGTTGCTTGACGTTAAATATCCCATGGTGCCCTTTGCGAAGAATCGAAGAGATATCGCTGGCACCGTGGACAAATTCCAAATTCCTGCCCGCAACCTCGTCGAACGTTAGGCCTGTCCAGCCGCTTCGTGAAAGACTTGAGTCGAGCTGAATGTGGGCATAATCTTGGCCATTTAAGAAGAGTAATAATAAGAATATTAACACACCACAATCGGCATGGTATGCAAATACACATGACCCCCTCCCCCCCCACACCCCCATCCCCAAGCCCCTGCCCGCTCGAGTATCTGCATTGCCAGAGCGGGAGTGTTTCTAGTATTACAAATCGACAGAGAGAATAAAATCTCTGAGTGGTTTAGTTCATATCACCATTAGTACTCTATACTAGAAGAGGGCAAACCGTGTCTGGCACGTGTGCGTGTAACAGGCGTATTCATGTAGTTACAGTTAATATCACTGCATCTCCCTCGTTTTGAATATAACTTCTGTATCCCCCCCTCCCCCCCCCCTTGTTGAGTTATTAATGATTATACACACATAAAAGTTCAGTTCATGAAGATCGTTATGGAGTCAATGGCATTGAAGTCATGTTCAAAATGTCAAATCCACAGTTTGATCAACAGTTACTCGAGTGTCCTTGAAGAACTGAAGTACTGGTAATTATCTAGTGAGACATGTAGTTGTAATTTAACTTTTGTAACTTCAACTTTTGCAATGGAGAAACAATTAAACAGTTTCACAGAATTTCTCCTGCGTTGGATTTTAAAAGAAATGTCCAAAGTCAAGCGTCATAAAAGAGTCACATAAAGAATAGGTGGGCCAGTCATTGACTTGACTTTTGAGACCTCCACTGTGTCGTCAGGCCTGGGACTTGGGACTTTCAATAAGCTATGGTCAAAATCAGATCTGTTGTGAGCCACGTTGAAGCAATGTGAAACGTTTGGGCTTTGCACGACGAAGCACCTGATTTATCATGTTGACAGACACAACTGACCAACAAAGTGAGACTTCCCTTCTTTTTTATTCTTTTTTTTCACATGATCCAAGGCTCGTAGGGGAGTTGCCACACACACACACACACATGGACGCACAGACGAACATACGTGACACAAAACAAGACTGTTAGACAAGACGAATGCAGCCACTGGGCTTGGTGGAAGCGTCATCACTTCTCCGGGGTACTTTGGGTACCAGCGATGTCATGGCAACGGTGCCACTTTTCTCACCATACTCAGTGGGCCATTTCCCAATGAGGAATTTCCTCCTCCACATGAATGCTCTTAACCTTTCAAATGCTGAACATCAAGCAAGGAAGCAGCACATACCATTTTTTAAAGTCTTTGCTGTGACTCGGCCAGGGTTTGAACCACCGACATCTTATTATTTTTATTTTTATTTTTTGACTTAACTTTGACTTTTTAGACTTTTAGACTTTTTTTTTAACCGCTCAGACTTGCACTTTCCCTTTGGAGAAATCTCACTGATAAACCAAATAAACACGCAAATTAAGAAATAACGTACCAAATGTGTGGAGTGTCGAGCACAAACAGCTTCCTACACCATTGACAGCATGGTGACTTGTAAGCGAAATAAATAAGACAAAAACAAACATTAAAACTAGAAGGACACTCGGTAGAGCGCATATCTCCACCATGCAATGCCTGAAGCACGAGAACATATCGGGCCCAATACATTTTTGAAATATCGTGCTATATATCGTTTTGGCTCTATCTCTCAATGGTGAAGGATGACGTTAAAAATTAAATAATTTTCGTATCCAGAATCGGATTCAGATCTTCACCAAAATCGAATCAATTTGTCCTTTCCACGCACACAATGCGTCCACCAACTTTTTGAGGTATCGTGCTATATATCGGATTAGCACTATCTCTCAATGGTGAAGAATCACATATCAAATCGTAGTAGTGGGGCAACTTAGCTAAATATAGCACAACAATTGTGCATTTTGTGAGGAAAGCACCAAATTTGGCACACTAGTAGCCTAACATATTATGAACAGATTTGGATATTGGGCCATCTCAAATTCAGCCGCTGATGGCTGCGGCAGCCATTTTCCACTGCCATCAAAAATTTTGAGATGGCCCAATATCCAAATCTGTTCATAATATGATAGGGGACTAGTGTGCCAAATTTGGTGCTTTCCTCACAAAATTCACAATTGTTATGCTAAGTTGCCCCACTATGGTAGTGGGATCCGGATCTGGATCTTCATCAAAATCTAACCAGTTCATCCTTGTCACACACCGAACCTGTCCACAAAATTTCATCAGGATCCATCCTCAACTTTTTGGGATATCCTGCAAAAAAACAGACAGACAAACAGGCAGAAAAGGGTGAAAGCTTAACCTCCGTCACCTTCGGTGGCCGAGGTAATTACGAGTTGACGACAGGAGGATGAATGATGAAGAAGAAGATTGTCGAGGAAATAGAACAGAAAAAATGGAAACTCAGAAAGACAAGCATGTGTTTACGAGGAATCTTCAAAAGGCTCTAGGAATCGAAAGGAATCTCGACGTAGGAGGAGGCCATTCGGTCCATCGTTCTTGCACCACATGAATAGCAGACCAATTTATATGAAAAAAAGAAAATGCAAGTTTTATTTTTCCTTTCTGGTGGTGGGGTGGGGGGGGAGTGGGTGAAGGCTGTTGTTAGGTGAGAAACACACAACATCAAGTACACACTACTCCTTGACAAGACCCCCACAGACAACACTTCACACATGCACACAATCACCCATCCATGCTCAAGCTACCCAAAAGCCCTGCCAACATCCATATATCCCTCTTATCTCCAATTCTTCCAGGTACCTATATAATTCCAATTTAAACTTATCTACTGTTTAAGCTGCCACTACTTTTCCAGGGAGACCATTCCATGCATTAACTACTCTCTAAGTAAAAGACCCCTGCCTTACTACCATCTTAACTCTCCTCTTCTTTACTCTCAGGTTATTATACATCGTCTTACCACTGTCTATTCTTCTGCACTTATTTTGTCTCTACCCTTCATTATCTGAAACATCTCTATCATGTCCCTTCATAACCGCCTCCTTTCTAGTGTATAAAGCCCTGTCTCCTTCAGCTGCTCCTCAGAGTCTAACGAGGTTTGGAATCAATATCTTAGCCCTGCACTGAACTCTCTCTTTGGCAGTTATGTCCTTCCTAAATCGTGGTGACCAGAACTGCACATAATATTTGGGATGTGGCCCTCACTAAATTCCTGTACAATGTTAACACCACCTCTTTTGATTTACAAGTGATCTCCCTCCGAATACAGCCTAAAACCGTCTTTGCTTTACCTACAGCTACCTGGCACTGTGCTTCCTGATTACCTCCCGTATCTATTACCACCGCCATATCCTTCTCCTGTGTGACACGCATAGGTAATTGTGGAAAATTACCCCTTGTATCCTGTAATCTCTGTTTTCATTGTTCTTTCCCATCCCCACCACCTTACACTTGCTCAGGTTAAATTCCATCTGTCAGTCTTTTGCCCAATCTATGCAAGTATCAATACTTTCCTGAATCTGATCACCACTCCCTCTACCATCCACCTTACCTCCAAGCTTTTATCATCTGCAAATTTGGAAAGCCTACTCTTCACCCAATTATCCAAATCGTTGATGTAAATAATGAATAAAAATGGTCTGAGTACTGATCCCTGAGGTACCCCACTACTTACATCCTCCCAGCAAGACATCCTCCCATTCAGCAACTCTTTGCTTCCTATCACTAAGCCAGCTTGCAATCCACTTACCTACGTGACCAGCCATTCCACAAGCCCTCACCTTGGATAAGAACCTCCGATGTGGTAGCTTATCAAATGCCTTCTTAAAGTTTAGATACACTATACCCACTGTCTTTCCCTCATCGACCCAATCAGAATAGACACATGTTATGAAACATCGTGAGTTCACTGCTTCATAGAACTCTAAAAGATTAATGTCAAACAGGAGCTACCTTTGGTAAATCCATGCTGACTTCCTTCAATTAGTTTGTATTTGTTTAAATGGTTCCTCATCTGGTCCCTAATAGATGTTTCAACCACCTTCTCCACAACTGAAGTTCAACTAACACATCTATCATTTCCCATTTCTTCTCTGGATCCTATCTTAAATCATGGTGTTACATTTGCGACTCTCCAATCCTCCGGTACCTGTCCTGACTCCAGTGAACTTTTTGAAAATACCTGTTAACATCTCGCTTACCTGCTCAGCCACCTCCGTCATTACTCTCGGGTGCATATTATCTGGGCCCGGAGCCTTATCTACTCTTAGACTTCCGAGCTGTTCCTTTACTTCAACCTGGATCTTCTGTAAAAGCCCTTCCTCACCTCCTTGATCGATACTCTCAGCTCTTGACAATTCTCCTGACTGTTCTTGTGTAAATGTAGAGGCAAAATAACTGTTTAATAAGCCGACCATCTCACTTTCTTCACTAACCACTCTCCTGGTGCCATTCGGCAATGGGCCCACACTGGTCCAAACCTGTTCTTTACCCCTTATATACTGCTGGACCCCGCTATTCGCGGGTTCGCCATTCGCGAACCCCACGTATTTGCGGTTGATAAAATGTGACCTATTTCTACATTCATTGCCCTGTGCGTTCTGTGGTTCTGTGGTTTTTGTTTTTGCGGTGTTTTTGCAAGCGTATTCACAGGTCTTCACAGGATTTTTGATTTTCCCTTATGAATCATGAACCACCGGGAACCTATCCCCATTTTTTGGCATTGAAACAATGCCCTGACATTCACGGATTCGATATTTGCGGCATTTTCCAGAAACGGGTCATTCCATGTCAAATCATCAAAGATCTGCCGTCATCTCTCAGATTTTTGTAAAACTTTGGGAACCAATTGGGACCCATGAAAAACGGCAAGAACTCAAATATTTTTGCTAACAGCCTCTTAATTAGTGAGATACAGACGAACAAACTTTGGACTAATGAGCACGACGTTGCAAATTCAAATGGCCATATCTCTAAAAGTATAACACCTCGAGAGCTGGTTTTGGTGTCATTTTAAAGGTATTTTCATGCCCTATGAATTTGTCTGGGCAACATTTTCCTACCTCCAACGACAAAAAAGTTATCACAAAATATAAACTTCAATCGTGAATCTCCAAAAAATGTATCCGTCAAATTTCCTCAAATTCATCCCAGAGGTACCTTATGATGTCAAGAAGCTTCCACACAAATTTTGTGATGGGCACTCCAATAGTTTCTGAGATATGAGCAATAATGTACATGTACGTATGGCATATAGGTGCGAAAATCAGCATTTGTAATGTATTATACAATCAATAAGTGAGTTCAAGTACACAGTGTTCACTAACCTGACTTCGGCTTTCAATTTCCTCTTCAATGCAGCAACAGCAGCACTTGTTTCTTCCCCTCAGGCCCAGTTGAAAATGAAAGTATATGATACTTCAAAGCAATTGATGGTCGTTCCCTGTGTTCCCTGTCATGGCTAGGTTAGAATTATTGTATAATACATTACAAATGCTGATTTTCGAACCTATGGTGATTTTCGAACCATCTCTGGATGTTTATTAGGACCTAATAAAGCCGGACCAAATGTCCGTCCGTCCATCCGTCAACAATTTTTCTTTCCGATCTTGATGAAACTTAGTATGTGGGTAGGGGTCGATGAGTGTTGCACAACGATATAACTTTTGTCTGGGTTCAAGGTCAGGGTCAAGGTCACGAGGTCACGTAAGTTATAAAAATCGCCATTTTCAAAACCTATCTAGTCTGCCATTCTACAAGATATGCGGCAACTGTTTATTGATTATGATAGTAAAAAATATTATCTTGTATCTAACCAGACAGATTTTTGAATTTCCGTCCCGTTTGGCCGCCACGTAACCTGGAAGATGGTCAAAAACACCTCCCGGTACAAAGAAAACTTTTTACTTCCGATCTTGATGAAATTTGGTATGCGGGTGGAGGTCGATGAGTGATACCCAACGACATATTTTTTTCCCGGATTCGAGGTCAGGGTCAAGGTAACGAGGTCATGAAAGTTGTGAAAGTCGCCATTTTCAAAACCTATGTAGTCTCTCATTTTAGGAGATATCTGGCAACGGTTCATCGATTATGAGAGTAAAAAAACATTATAGAGATGACCGTCACCCCCACATGGGGGTAATTTTTAAAAATATTTTTCGTTTTCGCCCGAATTTTAAAAGCTTCCAAACAAACTAATGAATATGCAATGCACATGTTGTGTGAAGTGAATAAATATTAACACACTCATCGTGATGATGATACATTCATACACCCACGTGTTGACGGAGGTGGATACTTTGACACCTGGAAGTACTCAATTCCATCTTCTGAAACCCGTATATGGAGATAACCAACAGCGCGCGCGCGCGCGCACACACACACACACACACACACACACACACACACACACACACACACACACACACACACACACACACACACACACACACACACACACTTGCAAACCCCCATCTCCCACTGAATGGGATGACGGGTTAGCTAAAGAGACATGTAGGTAGACAAGGTTGACAGGATGGCATAGAGGTACGAGAGGTACGTAAATGATGTCTCAGTCGTCCAGCTTGGGTTCGAATTCCAATCCAGCTACAAACTGTCATCTCGTTGTTTCTCAGGCAGAGTGATTCATCAATGTGTGTGCGGTCCCTCCGATGGACGATGGACGATTCATCCCATCTGCTGGCATAGTTTCTGGACGTTAAAGATCCCATAACGTTCTTCATTAAGAGTAGGCGAGCTATCGCGGCATCCTGAACAAATTCCAAATTCATGCCCTAACTAATGCTGGGAGAGGGATGGCAAACCACCCAGCATGACCCTTGGGCAAGAAACTGCCTCGCCAGAACCAATGCTCTGGAGCACATCCAGAGTATTGTATTTTGGACCGGACACATGGTACATTTGATCAGATACATAAGACGAGAAACAATTTATATATTTTCTTATTAATTATATACATTTAGATACTGGAAAAGTTGGCATTTGTTGGACTACTTCGTATTGTATCTCCTGTTTGCAGAACCTTTTGATCTCCTCCTCGGTTTAACGGGGGATGCTGGAGGATTTGTTTCTCCAATGTCCACGGGAGTGCTGCTCCCAAAAGAAAGCCACACCTCGAACACGATTTCACAGTGCAGGAATAATTTGCTGCCCACATATCACATCCCAGGTGTGGTGTTGAGAGCACAGTGGCTGAGGGAAGGGTGAAGTGGAGCAGCAGGGGAGTGATGAAACTTTGGCCAGATATTGATTCAGTCAATTGTAGTGCAGATGTTTCTCCACTTTGTCTCCCTAAGCCAACGGCAGACTTTGAAAACATTTGAGCGCTGAATGTTGGGGAAATGAAATGAAAGCATCTTGGGGAAAGCGGGAGACATTGTGCAAACTTTCCAAAATTTGCATTATTTTCAAAGTACAAAGTATTTGCTTCTCTGTCCTCTTTATCCTGATTGGGAGCTTGACATCCAAAGAATGTGTGTATATGGATGTATATGTATATATGTATATATATATATATATGTATGTATATATATATATATATGTATGTATATATATATGTATGTATATATATATATATATATGTATGTATATATATATGTATGTATATATATATATATGTATATACATATATATATATATATATATATATATATATATATATATATATATATATATATATATATATATATTAGACCTGGTGTTGGTGCAGTGGTTAGGGCCCTGTCACACCTTGACGTTTTAGCCAGCGTATGGCAACGTATCAAAATGTATGTAAAATGCTGGCGTACACTGAACTATTGATGTTTTTTTATCAGTTTTGGGCGTATTCATAACGAGTTGGACGTATGCATAACATATTAGTAGCGTACACAGAACGTTTCGATAACTTATACCAACCAATGCTTAGCGTGTTGTCAGCGTTCACAACCTATGCCCAACGATAGTCTAACTTATGCATAGCGCGCGGCAGCGTATCACCGACGATCACGTGGCGTAGCCTATTAATAGGCTGCCACTCAAAGATTTAAATCGTATCTGTACTAGAAATCGAAGTGTCAAAATCACCATCATGCCAAATAATAAAAAAAAACATGGAGTCTGGAACACTGATGGGTTCCTCCTGTGAACCCCATTTTTATATACAAATTCCCCTAAACGCTGCCAATCGCCATTATACGGTAGCTGTAAGTTAGAAACACATTCAGTAAGTTCTGTGTTCATCCAGAAGACCTCAAATATGTCTACATATGTCAATATGCATTGGAGATACGTTACACATAGGTTCAATGCACGTTACTCATAGGTTAGAAATAAGTTTCGGGTACGCTAAACATTACCTCGACGTGTTTCGACTTATGAGTAACTTTCAAGTAACGTGTGTCAGCGTGTGTCAACGATCGCATAACGTGCCTAAAACTTATGCCAGCATATGTGGAACGTGTGAGTCATACGCCGAGCATGTCGAGAAATTTTGAGCATGCCCAAAATTTGTCGACGAGCTCGGCGTACTACGATGTATGCTAGTGTGCTTCAGCGTGCTCTTAACGTATACAAAACTTGCCCATAACGTATTCGACGTGTGCCAGCGTTTTAGACAAATTTTTCAGACGTCGGCATACGCTGGCTAAATCGTCAAGGTGTGACAGGGCCTTTAGGGCAGCGGCTTGGGACCCAAAAGGTCCTGAGTTCAAGCCCCGTTGGGCCACTGAATTAATATACACCAGGGAGTTGACTCAGCCTGTCATCCTTCAGAGGTTGGCGAAATGAGTACCAGTGTACTGGGCCCGGTTTATGCCCCAGGTTAGAATAGGTGTACCATATCCCTGTGTGTCCCTCACTGTGTGCCCCTCAAATAGTCCCTCACTGTTGTCAAAAGAATGAAAGGAGAATATTGGGAATATGGTAATGATTATACTGAGATATTGGCCAATCGTGGTTTTGTGAATTCCTTGCCCGTGAATGATGACATCCACGGTCGTGTGTAATAAACAAGAGCAAGAATTGCTTTGCAATGCCTCTTCCCCAACCGATGTGATATTTTCTAAGTCCAAAAGGGGCATAACTGTGAAAAATTGACGAAATACCCTGAAACTCGAACTTGTTCTGTAACTTAAAATAAATGAATGTGGTTGTTCATTGCGTAATTTCGGTTTTAGGAAGACTTTTTGCACCAGTAAACACATCCCTTTATTTGGGTGGTATATAATGTCACGTTGGGTGCCCAAAATGATAAAAAAAATATAACCGGATGTACATACATGAAGCAAAAACATGTGTATGGCTTATGTGCACATATAAATACATCGTGGTTGTATAGCTGGGATCATTCCAAATGCACTGGGCCATGGATTAACGTTCAGGCCGAAGGCCTGAGGCCTGCCGATCTGTGCTGATTCATACAATGGCGGTGCATGATTTTAATTGGGGTGGAGTGAGGCCAGCTGTGCAGCCAATGGATGTAAAGCATTAGGGTGTAGTCAGGGCAGCTGAACACTGACCCATGTATAATATATGAACAAAATTTAAGCCTAAAAAGGGAATAACTGAAAAAAATTGACGAAACACCCTGAAACTTGAACTTTTCTGTACCTTATCATAATAAAGCCATGTACCAAGTTTCAGTTTAATATGCTAAAGGGTATGGGAAAAAAGTAGAAAAACCACAGGTGTGATAGACAGACAAACAGACAGACAGAAGGAGAACAAACAGTCCCTCCGGTGAAACCTGTAGAGGACTAAAATGGAGTCGCTACAAGTTTTGTCTTTCACAAAACGCAGGAAAGTTGTCCCTGGCATCTGCTTCATTGACTGTTCGGAAACGATTATGATATGAAAGAATATACCAATGACAAGACAAAAATGCTTCGCATTTGGGATTTCAGAATTTTTCATCAGTTGGAAAATTGGATTGCATGCAAGTAAATCATTCTGTACAAAGCTGAATCGATTTCATTTCAATTTTGATTTTTCCAAGTTGTGTGTCAATGCTTTCAGGTATTATATTTGTTTATCCTGGGATAGTCATTCAGTAATTATCTTCCCCCTTAATATTAATCCTCTGACCTTCCCTTTCTTTCCTTCTCTTCCTTTTCTCAAAGTCTCGTTTTCTAATTTTGCTTCCCCCACCTCCTGGAAGCACAGGTAATGTGTGCATGGTAACTTGATGTCGGAAATGAAGAGATTGCATTACCTGTATTTTGATGTCGCAGTTGCCAGAGACATTGTTTCTGATTCAGAATATGTTCGCTCTTTAATACTGTGTAGTACATCACTGTGAAAGTACTTTATAATGTGCGCACCGATAAAATGAGTTCCCTTTCAAGGAACTTAAAACCAAAGGAGGCCAGTCAGCCCATCAAAGCCTGCACTGTTGTTGTTTGTCCATGCTCTGTCCTTTTCAAATGCTGAGTGCCAAGCAAGGAAGCAGCACGTGCCATTTAAAAAAAAAATCTTTGGTATGACTTGGAAGAGGTTTGAACCGCTGACATCCCAGATTCAGAATGGATACTCTAATGAACTAGAACGACACTCGGTAGAGCACATACCTCAGCCGGGTTGATTAGTTTATGTTTTGTATCCCACTGATAGGCCAGATCTAGATTTGGACCTGAACCAAAATCGAATCGGCGAGTTCTTGTCACCGAGCCAACTCATCCACCAAGTATTGTCAAAATCTATTCACAACTTTTTTCAAATATCGTGCAATATATCGTTTTTGGCCTTCTCAATGGTGGTGAAGAATCTCTTAAATATTATCATATCCAGATTGTCATCAAATTGAATCGATTCTTCTTTGTCACACACCCAACCTGTTCACAAAATTTCTTCCAAATCCGTCCCCGTTTTGAGATATCAACTGACCTCTGTCCACCTTTGGTGGCGGAGGTAATAATGCCATCGAGTTTGATACGCGAGTATGGTACAACTCTTCCAGGTTGGCGTCATTGAATATCTTTACTCCTTGGCATAATGTGTTCAAGGCAGACAATCGATGCCACCGATAAAAACAACTCCTGCAATCTTTGGCCAACTTTTTGATTGATCGTTAATTTTTTGATATATTTATGAACCGGCTGGTTAAGTCTGACATATGACTGAAGGTGATTTGACCAGGAATTTGCCAACTCTTTGGGATAATTTGCCTACTCTTTGTGAAAGATACCACAGGGTCTTCAACTTGTAGTGACTCCTTTTTTTTTTTAGATCCTCATGGAGGATCTCTAAGTCTTACTCATGTTGTTGTTCTTGTGGACTTTTTTGTTTCACAGCCTACAGTTTTCATCGAAACTTCCTGAAACTTGGCGTATATATGTAAAAATACCCTGCGCAGACAGTAATGATCTCCGATTTTGGAAATTCTTCCTAGAAAAAAAGTTGATGTCATAATATCGCCGCTAATGGAAATCGCCTATACCATTATCTCCGAAACTAGGCAAGCTGTTTGAATTTTGTTTGCGGGAATCAAGCCGGGCATTAGCACAGATAATTTATCGCAAACCTGATACATCACAATGACGTCATATTCGTTTTTATGACGTCATCATTAAGATGACGAGGATCTTAGCTCATTCGAGCTTGTTTTTGTTACACATGACCATGGATGAAATCATTCATGTCTGGGCAAGGAACTCTTATAACCACATGATTGGCCAATCAACTGGAGATCCCAACAACGCTTCTTCTGGCTCCATTTACACTGCTCGCCAGACATCAAATTTGATCATCATGTAAAGTTAACAGGTTATTTTTCCACGTTATGCACAGCAGCATATTTTTAGGATTCTTGCCTCAATCCCATTTTTTTTAATGCTCATGCTTATTCAGTCTGTCAGGGAATCACAAAGTGGCACAGTTTTCCCTTTTCTCACCGAGTGGATTACGTTGCCGATGTCCAGGAATTTTCATCACCGCCATCTTGGATCTTTATCAATTGGCACCAGTGCCTCACTAAACAACAACTTCATCTACCAATGACCAATTTCTTTGTTTTTCATTCGAGATAACAAAAACGGCACCCATTGTTTAGTTGAGAACTTGGACAGAGCTGAGGTCAGCGTTTTACCCCAGAGGTTATGGATGGTGGAAGTAGTTTTCCTCTTCAACTATGTATGCACCTCTCAGGGGAGCATTGATCGTTGTAACAGGTCTGATACATAAAGGCATTCTGCCCACATATCACAATATTGATTAATCCCATGTAATATGCTATAATTGAGAGGATCCAATTGGGAATATTCATTTTGTTTGTTTCATTTGTGGTCTATAAAGTATGTATATATATAAAGGTTAAAATATATATATATATATATATATATATATATATATATATATATATATATATATATATATATATATATATATATATATATATATATATATATATATATATATAACCGAGACCCCGGTTAAAAATAGGTGTACCATATCCCTGTGTGTCGTAAGAGGCGACCAGGGTTGCGTCAGGAAGGGCATCCGGCGTAAAACATGTGCCAAATCACTATGCGGATCATACGGATGATCCGCTGTGGCAACCCCTAACGGGAGCAGCCGAAAGAAGAAGAAGATATATATATATATATATATATATATATATATATATATATATATATATATATATATATATATATATATATATAATTATATATCTGTTTTTAGTGATAATGATGATTTGCTCTGTATTAATTTTACTAAAACTATGTAATAACCTGAAAACTTTACATGGGTTCCAGTGGAAGCTTAGATATATCAATTACGACATGATTAATATAACTTTTCTATATTCTGAGTTAACTCACAACTTAAAAGTAGAAGCTTTACTCTTTGTATGTGAGAGGGCATTGGGGAAATTGGTTGTCATTAGTAAAGCTATTTGGAATGTGGCAATGCTTATCTGTGCTGGGAATATGTAGGGGAGGATTGTTCACATCTTGTTATCTATACAACTGTTTGGACATGAGCATTGTCAAAACTCTGTTCCTTTTTTTTTCTTTGGACTTTGAGTAATTGTTTGTGCTCTCTCCCTATTGGCCGAACTCTAATTCACCCCAGTTCTTATCTGACTTGAGGCCTTGAGCAAGCTCCTCCTTATCAAGAGACTGACGACAACTGTTTCTTTTGTTCAGTCATCTCACTCCCCATTCCCCACTTCCACTTGCAAGAGCATAAGAGAGCCCGGGCTGGGGCACTTCGTGAGAGAGGGTTTCACCATTGCGGGATTGCCTTCTCTCCATACATATGTTTAAGTGATACAACTCTGTCATAATAAATTGTGAAAAGAACCTGTGAGTGAGTTTTCTTCCACAGGACAAATGTAAACCTACCACATTTACTCTCCAAGCTGTCAACCATTCTTTCATTTTCACTAAGGTGAGCGACCATTATCCTTCGACCTAGGCCTGAAACGTTGGTAGGTTTTCATCATAGCCGAGTTACCAACTCCGATCATTGGAGCTGATTTTCTGAGACATTTGCTTTCTTGGTGGGTGTCAAAAACAAAAATCTCATCGACTCTACCACTAATCTGTGTGTCAAAGGTATTATTTCGCACATGTCCTCTGTCAGCACATTGTTCATAAAGCCTGACATTTTCTGTTTTGATGCCATCCTTTTTCAGTACCCAGAGATAAATCCACCCACCTGCAGAGAAGCGGCACACAAACACTGAGACTACTCATCACTGTGACATGCGGGGACCTCCAGTTGCAGCTCAACAGTGTTGACTAGCTTCCGATTGTTAAGCTCTAGCTAAAGCAGAGTTTGATTACATACTTGAGCTGGGTGTCATTAGACCTTCAAGCAGCAAAAGGTCCTTGCCCTTACATATAGTTCAGAAAATGCCTGGTGAGTGGTGGCCCTGTGATGACCTGTTAACCCGCACCACACCACACCTGTGTGTATGTGTGTGTTTACTTCTTGGCTACAGAGAAAGCAAGTTTTCTCCAAGATTGACTTAAAGCATACCACCACATTCCTGTAGAGCTGCCTGGTGTACACAACACAGCCATTCCAACTCCTTTTGGCCTAATCCAATTTGTGTGCATGCCTTTTGGCCTACACATTGCTGCACAAACTTTCAGCATTACATCGATAAGTTTATCCGGGATTTTCCTTTCAGCTTCACCTACATCGATGAGATACTCATAGTCAGTGAGATGCTGGAGGAACATAAACAGCATTTTCAGCTCTTGTTCCTTTGCTTTTGACAGTATGGCATCATCATCAATCCTACCAAGTGTCAGTTCAGGGTGTCGTTCTTACAGTTTTATGGTACTTACTCGTGAGCATATCATCCATCCACTGGCAGACAGCAATCCAGGACTACCCACAGCAAGCATCAGTGCAGAAGCGGTGGAAGTGGTAAATTTCTATAGTTGATTCATCGTGAACTGTGTAGATTGCCTTCATCCACTAAATGACCTCCTCACAGAGCAAGGAAAGAAGCTGAACAGGTCTATGGTTTGGACTGACGAATGTGCTGCAGCTTTTACCACAGTTGAGTCCTTTCTAGCAGAAGCTGCAATGCTTCTCCGCCCCAAGCCAGATGCAAAACTGTGTGTCATGGTGGATGGGTCAAATGTAGCAGTGTGTGGACTACTTCAACAGCGGGTGGAAGGAACCTGGGAACCAATTTCTTTCTTTTCCAAAAGGTTTCAGCCAGTAGAGACAAAATACAGCACTTTCTGCCAGTCGTTTAAAGACAGATATGAAAGAGCGCAGAATGAACCACGTGCTACAAGACCAGATTCCTCGATCAATCACACAAGTTCATGCAAGGTAAGGATCTCATAATCTCTGACACAGACAAAATCTATTCTATTCATATCTGATCAGAAATAAATGTTTATCTTGGTTAAGTTGATTGTTCTTAACAAGATTGCTGTAATTTTAAACAAAAATCTCAGTCTAATTTTAACTTTATCGGCCTTGGAGGAGGGGGTTGGGGGGGAGGGTGTTTCAGCAGGTCTTTGATATGGAGGCATTTGGCAAGAGGATAAGTGAAAGACTAAAATTTAGGTAGAAGAAGGTGGTGGAGATGGGCATGAGAGAGGTGGAAGTGCAGACAAAGGATTCTTGGGATCGATGGGTCTGGAGAAGAAAAACTCTTTCAGCTGTCTCCATAAGAAGGTGTTATTAATTGGGGTATTAGTTGTAGTAGTGGTAGCAGGAGTAGCATTGGTCTGGCATTGCTTTATGCCTTCAGGACCAGATACTAACCTTCCTTTTTTTCTACTAGTGCACATCTCCTTTTCCTTTTATTCATTATTATTTACAAAATCTAAAGATTTCATAAGTATATTGATGACTTCCGTCATGTGTTTGTGTGTTTGTGTGTTTGTGTGTTTGTGTGTGTGTGTTTGTTTGTAGGCACAATAACTCGAGAACGGAAGAAGCTACCAATGTCAAATTACACCACGTGATTCAGGAGCGTGATGGCTAGCGCCGATTAGATTTTGATAAAAATCGGTCAAAGGTCAAGGTCACAGTGAGGTCAAACATCCAAAACATGATAACTCGAGAAAAGTTACCACAGGTATTGTTGACGGAGCGTGAGTTTAGAAGATCGAGGTAAGTTCGGCGGAACTTGTGTGTCAATTCGTCGAGTTACGACTGTTTTAAAATTTTCAGTGTTATAAAATAATATTAAATAATTCTGTAAATTCACGTGGAGAAATGGAGTATTTTTGCTTCGGTCTGCATTACAAGTTTGTTTTAACTTTGATTTTAATTTTGTCTTCGGTTTTTGCCATCGCTTAGGACGCTTAACACCCGGTTGTTGAAATTCTGGTAAAAATCTGATGTTTTGGAGACGTTTTAAGATGGTATAAAAATATTTCACCCGCCGCGTCACGGCTCGTCACGTGGTGCAGCGCGCTCGAGCAAATGCATCATTGAGTCACGTAAAGGTTTTGCGTGTGCACGCTGACGTCATCGCGCTCGCCCCGGCATCCTTTCGAGTTGGGGGGGTCATCGAGTGTGACCTTTACGTTATGTTAATCCGCGGTAACTCGAGAAAGGAAGAAGTTGATGGTTTGGTACAGAATCATCGTATAAACTTCTAGTTTGCATCGCTACCTTCTCTCGAGACAGCTTTTATCAGACAAGGTCAGAGGTCAAGTTGACGGCTTTGTAAGTACCAGTCTATGACTGCTTGTTTTACTTCTTTTCTGAAATTATTTTTTCTCAAATTACTCCCCTACCATTCCTTCTGCATATGCAGAATGTCAATGGCCCCTATGATTGCCAAAATATATTTTAGAAGGCTGCGTCATACTGATCTGGGTAAAGCTCAGCATTACAGCACAGCACATTACTAGGGATTGTCAGGTTAGTTTCTCCTCGTACAAATCAGACATCAGAGATCGCTGGTAGCAATAATTTAATGAGGCCTTCTTTACAAGTTGGCCTTTCATACAAATATGATTGGTTAATTGGTCGATTTAAATTGACGTTTTGAAGAACTTAAGTGTTATCTTTTAAAATAATTTATTGCCTCTTTGAAATCTCTAAAAGTGGTAAGATATCTCTTCTCGTGGCATACTAGCCAATAGGTTTTCCATTCCTGGATGTAATCCACAACAGTGTCTTATGGCATTGACTTGACCCTGACTATCCAACTATAAAATGTCCGTTTGGTGTTTTATCAATACAAGGAGACAATGACTTTCACAGTGAATCTTAAACCCTCCTTTTCATCTGCTTGCACTGATCTTTCAAATGAAATTGGACATCCAATTGGGATGTTTGCCATGAATCGTGCTACAGACAGCTGCTACAGAGCTTCTTTACTGGAAATGATCTTCATGAGGCAAGATTATTCACAATGTGCTTAACCAATGGAAACAATTTGTCATTTGGCCAAGGTACCAACGATGAGGCTCACTATTTTGAACATTACTTCGGGATTTAATGTCTGAAAGATTGCAGACAGGACAACCGGCTTTATATTACCTTAAAATCATGATGGTTTTATATTGCAGTGCCCACTTCTGGCACTGTACCAGTAGTCAATTTTAGCCAGATCAGGTTCTGTCTGAAGTTGTACTGACAAGCAGAAAGCCAATAAGTAAGCATATACCATGAAGCTATCCTTCTACCCTGGTTATGATACTTCAGTCATTAAACTGACAAAATAATCTCACTCTTCTGTAATTTTCCAGGATCATTTACTTTCAATATTTTCAATGGAGATCTCTATAAATTTAAGGCATGCTGGTATTTCACTCAGCTTGGAAGCTGGGGGTCTATTGGCATACGGAACATGTTGCAAAGCAACATTGCAAAACAGCAGAACATATATGCAGTTGGTTTGGGGTAAATCTTAATTGTCATCGTAATCTTGACAGAGTGTCAGTGTCAATGAAGCAGTCTCTTGCCATTGCCTTCCAAGTAATTAGTCAGGGTAGGAATTGTTCAGGGTGCCAGTGATAACTCACCTACTCTTCCCGAAAGACCGTGGGATATTTAACGTCCACTAACTAATACTGCCAGAAGAGTCCTCTGGCTTAACATCCATCCAAGGGAAGGTGCACAACTTGATGTTTTGGCCTGCATGTGAAGCACCGGGGTAACTGCTTATAGCTGGGTCGAGATTTGAACCCAGACTTACACTAGGGAGCTCAGAGCTGAGTGCGCATAGCTCTAAGCAATTCTGCCAGCCCAAATATAATACAGCTGTCCTTTTCAAGTGGCTCATGAAACTCTATACACGTAGGATGAGGTATATCTCAGCACATTCAGCTGACAGCAAAGCTTAGCGCAACATCTAGCATGCAGTTAACAAAGTTTATCGCTTTAGCTGTTCATGATAAGCTTGACCAGAAGGAGATATGGAAAATTATTCGACCTTCGAGAGCTTTATGATGAGTGTAGATTTTTTTTTTCCTCTCCACTGCAATTGCTCTTCTCCAGCCACCTGTGTCTGATATCAATGCACATGTTTTCCCTATTGCACTTCTCTCTTGCACAATCTGCATGTATTATGAACAATGCTTGGTGTTTTCACGAGTTTCATTTTGGCAAGTTTGTACAGAAAGTTTGAAATGGTTGCAACTTTTAAATGAGGGGACAATAATATTGCAATCCTCATTATTTTGTTGTCAATGTGTGTTATATTAAACCATAGGGCAGCTTTTTCCCATTAAAAATGCCATCTGTACTTCTCTGCAAGGGCCACATCTGCTAGAAGCTTCAGTAATGACAGCCAAGCAGCAGATCATCATTGTGGAATCTTATGTTTTAGGAAAATATACCAATGTGATGATGATGATGATGATGATGATGATGATAACAATCATCACCAACTTTAAAAAGTCCAGCATTTTGATCATAAAGTTGCCTTCATCAGAGATCACCGAATTATATTATCCTCAAACACCTGATGTTTCGAAGGACAACAGGAGTGAAATTTATACTACATGTTTACTATGTTAGTGATTTATACATTCAGGATGGTAATGATATGCAAAAACTGTAAAATGCATTTGTTTATTTTCTGGCATCTCTTGTTCTTTGTGTTGTTTCCTTCTTTCTTCTTCTTCTTCTTCTTTTAATTAAGCCTCCCTCGATAGGATAGGGGACGCTTATAGCTGTTGTTGGGTTTGTTTCTACAATTTGATCCCCCAATTTTTAATGATACCACAGAGTTTCTTAGACCCCATATGAGTGCGAAAACACCATTTAGAAAATTATTTTTATTATCGTTTTTAATCTCGCCGAAGGAGGGTATTGTATTTGTGTCCATTTGTCTCTCTGTCTGTCTGTCCGTTTGTTTGTCCGCACAGAACTTTAGTGTTTTTCTCCGCAACCATTTGTCAGATTGAGATGAAATTTCCCCCATCAGAGCAAGTGCTCATGTATAATGTTTTAATGATAATTATGATGTCATAGGTCACGTGTGTGACAGCCATGTTGGAAAAACAGAATAACTTTGGATCTCTATCTCTGAAACCGTAGCAAGGAAAAAATTTCGACTTGGCGCATGCCATGTACTCCTCATGGGGAATAAGTGATTTTTTAATTACGTCATAGGTGCCTTTGTTATGACATCATAATTGCATATGTAGAACGCTACATCTGATCAGTATGAAATGTTTGAGGGTCATCGAGGGACGAAGTTGTCCACAGAAAAAATAATAATTGATGACATCATCGGTCATTTGATTTGGCAGCCATATTGTTTTTTGTTTTCGTTTTTTACTTCAAAAATCTCTGAAGTGGCTGAACAGATTGAGAGGAAACTTTACATACATGACCACCTATCCATGAGAGACAAAAGTTTCACACATATGAATGTCATAAGTTTCATATTGGATTGCCAGCCAATATGCCAATATGGTTGGGCAGCCATATTGGATTGACTCCAAAACCCATAAAAAAATCCTCTTCTTCAGAATGGCTAGACAGATTGAGGCGAAACTTCATACAAATGTTCCCCAAGCCATGTGTGTACAAGTTTGTTTAGAAATAAGTGAGATGTCACATTGTTTGGCAGCCATATTGGATTGAAGAAAAATATTAAATAATGTTTTCTCTGGAACTGCTTAAACAATCAATGTGAAACTTCACAATTATGATCTATTAGTGATGGCGAATACTTCTTCTACTTCTTTCGGCTGCTCCCGTTAAGGGTCGCCACAGCGGATCATCCACATAGTGATTTGGCACATGTTTTACACCGGATGCCCTTCCTGATGTAACCCTGGTCGCCTCTTACGATACACAGGGATATGGTACACCTATTTTAACCAGGGTATACACCGGCCCAGTATACTATGGTACTCATTTCGCCAACCTCGGAAGGATGACAGGCCGAGTCAACCCCCTGGTGTATTAATTCAGTGGTGCAACGGGGCTTGAACTCAGGTCCTTTTGGCTCCCAAGCCACTGCCCTAACCACTGCACCAACACCAGGCTATTAGTGATGTATTAGTGATGGCGAATACATCTACCTATAATTCCAGCAATCTGTGTGTGTGTCTGTCTGTCTGTCTGCGACCGCCGTTTCTCAACGACCGCTGGTCCGATCTGATTAAAACTTGCCAGGAATATTGCCGGGGATCCGCGGATGTGCCTTTTCAAGGTTTGATATTAATCGTATGAGCGCTTCCCAAGTTACTACCATTTTATTGCTTTTTTCAGTGTTGGAAAGGTGTATATATCACAGCTGAAGTGTCGTTCCACCTTATCATGCCATTTTTTTCCAAAAGATATCTCAGAATAATGATAACAGCATATTAATAATATTAATAGCACAATAATTGGCAGTAATAAAAAGAATAACGTGATACAATGACCAATGTCTGTCAACCAATAACGACCTATATATTGTCTGTCAACCAATTATGACCAATAACGTCTGTCAACCAATGACAGGACATGGTGATATGACGTCACGAATGAGGTCACAATTAATGTTTATTTTTTTATTATTATTTTTTTTTTGCACGATTGACATCACAATTCTTCTTCTTCGTTTTGTATGACGTCACAATCGATGCTGGGCACCTGAGTATGTGCCTTTTCAAGGTTTGATATTGTTCTTCATCCGTTTCATCTGTTTCCCAAGTGTTTCCCAAGTTTTGAAAGCTGTTTTTTTCCCAAGGTTTGAATTAATTGTTCAAATTATTAATTAATCCCAAGGTTTGAATTTTCCCAAGTGAAACAGCTGTTTCCCAAGGGTTTGAAAGCTGTTTTTTCCCAAGGTTTGAATTAATTGTTGTGCTTGGTAGACATTTGTGAATACATTTACAGAGAGAGGGGAGAGAGAGGAGGGGGAAGAGAGAAGGGGGGAGAGAGGGGCGGGAGAGAGGGGTGGCAAGAGAGGGGGGCGAGAGAGGGGACGAGAGAGGGGAGGGAGAGAGGGGGTGAGAGAGAGGGGCGTCACAATTCAAGATAGGGGGAGAGAGGAGGTGGCGAGAGAGGGGGACGGGAGAGGGGTGTGAGGGGGGGTGAGAAAGAGGAGCGATAGAGGAGGGGCGAGGGAGGAGGGGTGAGAGATGGGGGAGATAGACAGGGGGAGATAGAGAGATAGGGCGAGAGAGAGGAGGGGGGAGAGAGGAGGGGGGAGAGAGAGGGGCGTCACAATTCTTCTTCTTCGTTTGATATGACGTCACAATTGACGCTGGGGACCTGAGTATGTTTCCCAGGTGTTTCCCAAGTTATGGCCATTTATGATATGGTTGGTCCGATCTAATTGAAACAATTCCCCAATCCAGTCGTGGAGAGCGAAGGAACGAAGCTGCACATACTGGCACGAACCTACGGGCCCGCACTATTGTTTTAAATTTCAACATGATCGGATGCATTGGCTGGCAGCCAAAATTATTATTTTTTGATCTGGCTTCTGTTTGATTGATTGATTAATTTTTTGAATAAGGCTCACTTGGTTGTTCCTGGACGTGTTTGAGGAGAGGAGTAGTTGTTGAAATGTGAATCCTATCCAGGTTCCTCCTGATGACTTCATCTTTGCTTTTTGCTTGTAAATGGGTTCCTTCTGATGACTCCAATGCAGGACTGTACCTATTTGGTCTTCTGTTTGATTTGAATTGAATTTATTTTCATCCCATTCTAAATTCAATTGAATAATAAGAAACGTCATGGGTTTGGGTGAAGTATCCGCTCAAAGCAGGGTTTCATCAAAGCGGGAGGTCTTGGTACCCAGTCATCCCTGCCAGCAGTTATAAAGGGCAGTTCTGATTATGTCTTTTTAATTACATAACACACCAGTACACAAACACTACACAAATACAACACACAAAACTGCACAAACACTACACAAAACAAGTCCTGGCGAGGGCCTGCAATCTCTAATTTCTCTTTTTCTTGTTTTCTTTCTGCACTCTCAACACTCCCAATTTCAGAGCTGTATCTCGGAGTTAGCAAGGACTTTCGGAATGAAATTTTGCATAAACAATGCGAATAGAAATTGTGCGCAATTGACATTTAAATTTTTTTTTTTTTACCTTGACCTAATTTTAAGGTCAGGACATAATTATCGACATTTTTCACCAAAACTTAATGAAGGTCTGCCCAATCAAAACAAAATTTTCCTCTCAAGATAGCTAAGAGCAAGGTGCATTTATTCTGAACTTACATCATACCCTTCTGGGTTAAAGATCATCAAGGTCTTACATCCCTAAGAGTAGTAAAACCACCACTTAGATTTTTCTCCCTTTTTCTCTGCCGATGTCTGAGGACTTTCGGAATGAAATCTCAAAGACCGCTTGACCTTGCAAGATGTTCTTGCATCATAACAGTGTATCTTCACTGAAGTTGTGCACCTGATATTCGATTTGTGGCCTTGACCTACTTTTTTACGGATTGTGACCTAATTGACAAAAATACATTTTTGATCATAACTAGAACAATTTTCCTCCAAGTTTCATGATGTTGAGATTTATGGATAGATTGGAGATGGGGACACGTTTGATTTATTTACATTCTATCCCTAAATGTTGAAGGTGAAGGACATATGGTGGTCCCAAAAAAAAAGGCCATCATTGAATGGCCTTGGTCGGGGGAGGTCTACCCTTGGTGATCACTTTGTGATCGTAGATGTTGTTGTTCGTCTTTCAGCTGCTCCCGTTAGGGGTTGCCACAGCGGATCATCCGTTATGACCCGCATACTGATTTGGCACATGTTTTACACCGGATGCCCTTCCTGACGCAACCCTGGTCGCCTCTTACCACACAGGGATAAGGATTGGGTTTCGCCATGATTCCAGGATGCCCTACACCCTCTCATAGCGTGGTCCAGCGCATACCTCCCGTCCTCAAGCGATCCTCCAACCCAAGCCTCTGAGTAGCCGGATTACAGGCGCACGCCACTACGCCCGGGACTTT
Source organism: Eptatretus burgeri (assembly GCF_056783735.1). Classification (NCBI taxonomy): domain Eukaryota; kingdom Metazoa; phylum Chordata; class Myxini; order Myxiniformes; family Myxinidae; genus Eptatretus; species Eptatretus burgeri. Next base: position 54,323,451 of record NC_140965.1, read on the forward strand.
GTGATCGTAGATGTCTTGTTTTATTGTGATTCCTTCTTCCTATATTAATATTTATGTCTTCCTTAACCCTTTGGCAGTTTTGTGTATTGCTTCCTGTGCCATCTTGTTTTTCCTTTATTGATATCAAACATTGGTTTGTTGTTATCTCGTGTGAAATAGCATTGGTTACAGGCTTGCTTAATATGTTGTGCATATTTTGTAATGTTCACCCAGTTGTACTATACCATACTCGAACCTGGTGATGCAATAATTCACACTCCAAAAGATGGCCTGACGGTACAGCATAGTAAAGGTATCAAACTAAGAAAAACCCCAAAACACTTTCACCTTTCAAAGTTTGAAGAAGGTCATGATATTGATGCGTGTTTCCATTGGTGGACTGTGTTACAATGCCCTGTAGAAGACTCGGTGAATCCCCAAAATAGCAAATGTTTAGGATGAACCCAGTGAGGAGATCCTGAAGTCAAATTGAATGTCAATTTGGCCTTATTACCTCTGCCACCGAAGGTGAGCGGAGGTTATGTTTTCACCCCTGTCTGTCTGTTTGTCTGTGAACAGGATGTCTCACAAAGTTGTGGACCGATTCAGATGAAATTTGGTGGACAGGTTGGGTGCGTGGTGAGGACGAATTATTTCGATTTTGGTGATGATCTGGGTCAGGAGATGAGAATTATTTCGGTGATTCTTCACCATTGAGAGATAGGGCCAAAAACGATGAACAGGAGAGCAGGTAATCTCAAATAATTATTGATGGATTCGGACTAAACTTGGTAGACAGATTGGGTGTGAGACAAGGAAGAAATGACTTGATTTTGATGAAGTTCCATATCCAGATATGAGAATTTTTTTTAATTTTCTAAGTAATTCTCCACCATTGAGAGATGGGGCGAAAAACTATGTATAGCACGATATTTCAAAAAGTTGTGGACGAGTTGTGCCAAAACTAGGTGAATGAGTTATGTAAGTGACAAGAACAATATGATTTGATTTTTGGATCAAGTCCGGATCCAGATCCAGCCCATCAGTGGGATTCGAAACATAAACTGTTCAGCCTGGTGGAGGTATGCGCTTTTCCGAGTGCAGTCTAGTTCTGACTGTCATCAGCAGATTGATCAACAAACCAATGATGTTAAAGGCCAGCCTCGATCTGGATGATCCAGGGTGATGTCTAACAGAAAAAATTGTTGTGGGCTTGCCAGACGTATTCCTGTTGCCGCAAGCACAGTGTTGCAATATGAATGGAATCTCCCTTGATGGTTATCCATGAGAACTCTTCAGAACTAGCTTCATGATGCAGATTGCAAACCCTGCAGATCAATAAGATGCCCTCTTCTCACCCGAGATCATGATGCAGAGCACGCCAGCACTGGAATCTCGGATCCGGGGGGAATATCCCTTGGTATGATGAGAACCGATTTCTCCTGCACATGACTGCAGATAATATAACTCAGATCCTAGCCACCTGAGAATAATTGATTGTGGGAGAACCAATTGGTTGTTCCCTCAAATTATGGGTTAGAGACAGGATTGTATCTTGATTATTATATGATGACTGCTATTTGCATTGCACATGGTACATGATTGGGATCCTCAGTGTTGTGCATTTCTGTCTTTCGCTGTCACTGATGATTCACCAATAACCGAGTAAACCATTCCGGTGGCTGATTGGGGGCGTGTGGCATTGGGATCCTCCTGTATATAACACTTGTGAAAGTCTGCAGCTGTCCAGGAACCTGGGTAGGGTTTGAAAGAGCAAAACAAATATTTTAAATTAACCCCCTGCTCTTCTAGCCAAAGTAAGCTTTATAAAGCGGCCAATAAAAACTACACAAGGTAGCTACAAATACAGCAGCCTTGTGTAGTAGGAGAACCCAGGTCGGGTTTGAAACAGCAAAGCCAGCTTAACTTGTGTACCTTTTCTTGGCAGCTTTCTGCAGCCTTCTTTGGCCAGTGGTTTTAATAAAAAGATAGCATGCTTCACCTCACAAACATATTGCATTTCTATCTGCGAGTCTGAATGTGGATGTAAAATAAATTAAACACCCCCCAAAAAACGGATATTTTATAACATGTAGATGATGATGATGTTGCTGTCGTTGTGGTTGTTGTCATCGTCTTTTTGGGGGGCGGGGTGGGGGGGGGGCTCCTTTCATGTGCTTTTATATATTTTTTTATATTGCTTCGAGAAGTATTATGATATATAATTTTCTATGCTCCTGTATCCATCCAGCATTATTTTCCCCCACTGGACATGGTCCGAAACAGGGGCAAATGGATTTGGTCTCAATATTCGTGTGCGTCCGTGCGTCTGAAACCCTATCTCGGACATGTATGGACCGATTATATTCGTACTTTGTGCAAAGACAACATATGATGGTATACATATGCACATCGTTTTGTTTCGTGATGCGATAAAAGATGGCGACTGGCAGCAATTTTAGTTGTCAAAAACCCGATGTTGAACACGTCCTCAACTATTTCTCTGACATGCATTTATTGATGTTGTTCTACCTTGCCACACACATAAAGAATGGTGGCTTACATGTGCATACTTTTTATTTTTGTAGATCAGATCAAAGATGGCCAACTGGTGGCCATTTTGTTACTTAAATGTGTTCCCAACCATTTATCATAGACGCATGGTCCGATTTTGTTCAAACTTGGAACAAAGAGAGCAAATGATGCCAAAAACATGCACCTCACTTTATTTTGTGATCTGATCAAATATGGCCAACTAGAAGACTGGCGGCCATTTTACATGTAAAAAAAAACCCTGCATTGAACATGTCCTCAGCCATATCTCAGACACACGTTTACTGATCATCTTCAAACTTGGCACACACTTAACGAATGATGGCTTGCAAAGCACGTCATTTTGTTTTTTCGAGATCAGATCGAAGTTGGCAGCCATTTCGTTACTTAAACATGTCCCCAACCATTTCTCGGACATGCATGGTTTGATTATGTTCAAACGTGGCAGAAGCACAGCACATGATGGCATACACTCACCCCTACCTTTATTTTGTGAACTGACCAAAGATGGCCGACTGGTAGACTGGTGGCAATTTTAGTTGTCAATATATATGGGCTGGCCCTTTAACTCCATACAGCAAAATTACTAAAACAACTAGCATAACCCGCGCTCTGCGCGACATGTTGGGGTGGGTGTGTTTGAAAGAGGAACTGATGCAGAGTATCAGTAGTAATTTTACTTTAATGCAGTAAGTAGAATACAATGTTCAAAGTACTTCTTGATACACAATGTTTTGGGTTATAGCATTGTCATTGTGGAACCCTTGTTTTGTAGTTGGTATAATTTGCACCGTAATGTCCGAGAACCGACGTGATCGTGAGAAGGCAACATATAGCTGACCGTGGCTGAACACCGGCTGTTGAAGATATAACCCAACTTTATCAAAGGTTTGGCCTTGCGCTTTGTTTATAGTCATGCAGTAGCTGACTCTTACTGGAAACTGTGTTCTTTAAAGAATGAATGGCAAGTTCACATCTGATGAGGCCAGTTTGATTCGTGGTATCAACACATAGTCACCTTTGTTTGCCCCAGTTAGGATCTCGGCATGTAGAACATGGGTGTGGAGATTCCTAACAATCAGTCGTGTCCCATTACATAACCCGCTTTTTATATCTCGGTTACGTAAGAGCATAATAATGACACCAGGCTTCAAGAGTAGTCTGTGCGGAGGCGTGCCAGTTGGGGTAATGGAGTTAGAAAATTTTAAGGGATATTGCTCAGCCTCTCGTGGATCTTTGCAAATGACTTGGTCTGCACTTATGTATACTTTGATAGTGCCTGGTAATTTGTGTGTGATGTCATCATTCATTCTAAGGGCATACTGATTTGTGGGTGTCAGGATGACAGTGTTTGACAGGAGTCGAGGGTTTTGTAGGTTGATGAACACTTCAGTTTCCAAATGTTCCTTGACGACTTCACAATCAGGTGGAATCTGAATGCAATGGGGAATATCGGGATGGTTGTAGCGCAATTGCCCATTGCCTTAGCGAAGTAACCACTGTGCGAAGTCCTGTAGGACACAAAGTCAAATACAGTAACCGTTTTTGGCACGATTTCACTGTTTCAGAACCATTTTATTTACTTTTTTTGTACCATGCACCTCATATGGTCTTTGAGATAATGTAAGCCAAATATCACGTTACTCGAGCGCAGAACAAAGTCGAAGATAGCGCGACACGAAACCACAAACTCGGAAATTATATATATATATATATATATATATATATATATATATATATATATATATATATATATATATATATATATATATATATACATATATATATATATATATATATATATATATATAAGATGAGGGCTATGACATTTTATGTCTTTTTCTCCTTGTTCTAAATGGTTCCTGATATCGTAGAATTATAAAAATGCTAGTTGGAACCCCTATATTAAAGCTCCAGGGCCGGTGTAACAGGATAAGTCGCCCCTGGACGACTCCCCCCCCCCCGCCCGGGGGGTACTTGTCCTAGGATAAGTCTCCCCCCTCCCTGGATAACTTTCCCCCTATGGCCAAAAATAGATTTATTTTTGTTGTTTGTCTCTTGGCTCTTTGGGAAGATGGAAGTTGCCTTAGAGTGGCATGTAATAGACATGGTGTGAGTCATGGGGGGGGGGGAGTTGTCCAGGAGGGGTAGTTAAACTGTTACATCGGCATCTTCGTCTTCCATCCCGGAAAGATGGACTTTGAAAACAGGCACTTTTATGAATAAACAATTTTTGTTTCATATAAATCAGTGATAAGCTTTACAGACAAGGAAGTCAATTATTACCTTTCCAACAGCTCCATTTTTATTAATCCATCACAACAGGAATCCTTTAGAATAAAGCCTGACACACACACACACACACACACACACACACACACACACACACACACACACACACACTTCTTTTCTCATGAATGCACTTGCAAATACAACTCGTCGCTTCGCACATGGGAATATTAGGGGAGAGAGAAGGGAAGGAGGTGGGATGGAAGGGAGAGGGAGAGGGGTCAGAGAGAGGGAGAGGGGGATAGAGGTGGGAGAGAGGGGATAGCAGTGGGAGGGAGAGGTGTCATGATGGGAGGGAGAGGGAGAGGGATCGGGGTGGGAGAGGGAAGAGAGAGATAGCCGTGGTGAGGGAGGATAGAGGGATCAGGGTGAGAGAGAAAGAGGGATGGGTGGGAGAGAGAGAGAGAGAGGGATAGGGGTGGGAGAGATAGGGATAGGGGTGGAAGAGAGAGTGATCGGGTTGGGAGGAAGTGTGATAGGGTTGGGAGGGGGAGTGATGAGGGTTGGGAGGGGAGTGATGGGAGTTGAGGGAGAGTGATAGGGGTGCTAGAGAGAAAGAGAGGGAGAGCGGTGGGAGAGAGAAAGAGAGGGAGAGCGGTGGGAGAGAGAAAGAGAGGGAGAGCGGTGGGAGAGAGAAAGAGAGGGAGAGCGGTGGGAGAGAGAAAGAGAGGGAGAGCGGTGGGAGAGAGAAAGAGAGGGAGAGCGGTGGGAGAGAGAAAGAGAGGGAGAGCGGTGGGAGAGAGAAAGAGAGGGAGAGCGGTGGGAGAGAGAAAGAGAGGGAGAGCGGTGGGAGAGAGAAAGAGAGGGACAGCGGTGGGAGAGAGGAGATAGCAGTGGGAGGGAGAGGTGTCAGGGTGGGAGGGAGAGGGAGAGGTGGGAGGGAGAGGGATTGGGGTGGGAGAGGGAGAGGGATTGGGGTGGGAGAGAGAGAGGGATTGGGGTGGGAGAGAGAGGGATGGGGTGGAATGGTGAGGGATGGGGTGGAATGGTGAGGGATGGGGTGGAATGGTGAGGGATGGGGTGGAATGGTGAGGGATTGGGGTGAGAGAGAGAGAGAGAGAGAGAGAGAGAGAGAGAGAGAGAGAGAGAGAGAGAGAGAGAGAGAGAGAGAGAGAGAGAGAGAGAGAGAGAGAGAGAGAGAGAGAGAGATAGATAGATAGATAGATAGATAGATATATATATAGGGGTGGCAGAGAGAGGGATAGGGGAGAGATGGGGAGGGATAGGGGTGGGAGGGAGAAGGATACGGGTGGGAGGGCGAGGGAGGGAGAGGGATAGGAGTGGGAGGGAGAGAGATAGGAGTGGGACAAAGAGGCATAGGAGTGGGACAAAGAGGGATGGGAGGGAGAGGGATAGGAGTGGGAGGGAGAGGGATAGGAGTGGGAGGGAGTGGGATAGGGGTGGGAGGGAGAGGGTTAGGGGTGGGAAGCAGAAGGATAGTGGTGGGAGGGAGAAGGATAGGGGTGGGAGGGAGAAGGAGAGGGGTGGGGGAGAAGGATAGGGGTGGGAGGGAGAGGATTTGGATAGGAGTTGGAGAGGAGTTGGAGAGAGAGGGATAGGAGGGAGAGGGAGAAAGATAGGAGGGAGAGGGAGAAAGATAGGAAGGAGAGGGATGGGTTTGTGAGAGAGAAAGAGAGGGAGAGGTGTGGATGACAGAAAGAGAGGGAGAGGTGTGGGAGAGAGTAAGAGAGCGATAAGGTTGGGAGGCAGCATGATAGGAGGGGGAGGCAGCATGATGTGAGGGGGAGGCCGCATGATGGGAGGGGAGGCAGCGTGAGGGGCTGAGGAGCTAGCACGAGGGGAGGAGGAGGCAGTGTGAGGGGACGGGGATGCAGCACGGGAGGAGGGGAAGCAGCACGAGAGGAGGGGGAGGCAGCACGAGAGGAGGGGGAGGCAGCACGAGAGGAGGGGAGGCAGCACGAGAGGAGGGGGAGGCAGCACGAGAGGAGGTCATGAGTTGAGAGCAAGGGGAAGGGGAAGCAGTGCTCAGGGTGGGGGAGGCAGTGTGAGAGGAAGGGATGGGCAATAAAATGTGCCCAAACAGCAACATTTTCTTTTTACCTGCTGGGTTCTCTATAAAACCCAGAGGAAGCATTGAAAACCCATGCTAGGGATGGGAGCGAGCAGGATGGGAGTGGGATGCAGAGGAATGGGAGTAGGAGAGAGAGGGGTGGGAGAGAGAGGGTTGTGGATTTTTTCACCCACCCCGTTGTGATCGTTGTAGAAATTCTTCCTGGTTGATTGCAGAATCCTATTTAACTTCAGGGCTTAAGTCTAGCCGATTTGGTTTTAAATGTATCCCTCGTACACTTCATTCAATGAACAAAGAGAACCCTCATTTGTTGCAATATTATTTGGTTATATTTTATTTATCTTATTTTTTAGTTAACCATAAAACCAACCCGATTAATTCACTACATCAGATGATTAATTTAATTACATCAGATTATTTAATTATAATCTTTTACATCAGATTTAATTATTAATTTACATCAGAGAGTTTTATTATTACTTGGTACTTGGTCAGTCCCAAGGAGTACAAGCCTCTGAGATGCCATACATCCTCATGTGCTTGCACTAAAACAATATTACATTTCAAAGCATTTTATACTTTCATGGGAGAGTGGTGGGGGCTGCCAATTCAAACTGCATACGTGTCTTCTTGGTGAGAAGTACACAACGTACATTTCAAGGCAAAGGTTTGCTGTTATCAGCCCAGGTCACACTGCTCCAGAACAAGACATTGTATCAACATTTAGGGAAAAAGACTCTTGGCTAAAAAGGACAGCCAATTCGACTTATAGCATAAAATTTAAATTTCTAAAACCCCATTTGTTACAATTTAGAATACATTAATATAATTTTTCCCCCACACTATCTACCTGGCAAATTCAAAAGTAAACGGTCAGTCCTTAAGAGTCACCTTAACAGAGAGGGATGGGAGTGGCAAACACCCAATTTTCACTCTTGCACCTACTTGGAATTTTCTTCTTATGCATGCAAAGTTTCAGGCTGTTAGGTTTCATAGTTTTGGAGTTATGAAGGACACACACATTGACACACTAACACTGACATTTATTAGTTTAGATTTATTTTCAGTAAAATCTACTGGTATTTAAACCATAACTTATATTCATTTATCATTTTAATGTTAAGTTGGAAAAAAAACTCAACTGTAGCTTGTATACGAGTATACTGTAGCTTTGAAAAGTTTGTCTAAATTGGGTAGTCGATCGAGTCGAAAAAAAAAAAAAATTCGAAAAAAAACATTTTTTCGATTAAAAAATTTTTTTTTGATCTATATATGTATATATATATATATATATATATATATATATATATATATATATATATATATATATATATATATATATATATTTTTTACCCTTATTTGTTGGTCGTGGTGTCGGTCTGTCCGTGTGTGTGTTTGTCGGGGAGTTTTAACCCCCTTGCCGTTGTTCGATTTTGATGAAATTTGGGTGGTAGGACCAGTTTATGACCTCGTTGTGCCGCTAGGTACTGGTTGCTAACGCCCCTTTGGTTGTCTAGCAACGGGACTTTGAAATTTTTGAAAAATCATAAAAAAATATTTTTTCGAAAATCAAAAATCGGGCCATGACCGACTATGGGCAGTAAATTCAGCCATATTGTCAAAATTTTCCAGCCGGATCCTATGAAAATTTTTGGATAGATAGACTTTGAATGAACACTGATCGAAAACAATAAAAAAACGAAGTTCGTTATATCTCAGAGACTATGAGTCAGATATACATCAAACTAGTATGGTAGGTTCATGGTATGTCCTAGTTATGTGTGAGAGAGAACCGTTGCTATAGACCCCTCTGTTGCCTAGCAACGGCGGAAAAACCTCTAAATGTGGGGGTATTTTATCGAAAAAACAATCTGCAGCATTAACCCTTGAAGCTAGAATCATGAATTTTCTTGTGCTTAATCCTCAGGTCATTCCCCATCGAATGGGCCCATCATGTCAGGTTCTATTGGGGAGTCGACTACCCATGTCCGCCTACCGGCTTGTCTTGTAACTTTCTACTAGATGCCATCACCTTCACGAAGAATGTCAGGGGATGGATGATTTCCTTGTGATAATGCATCAGGTACGTTGAAGTTTTTTGTTGTTGTTGATTGAAATAATTAATTTACTCTACATTTAAAAACTGAACAGGGAACAGGATAGAACATTTGGGAGTGAGTTCACTTCTGAGTTATCTGGTTCTTGACAGTTACCACAAGGAAAGGGTATAGCTTTAAAAAAAACCAACAGGGCCATCCAGGGTATAAAAGAGAAGAAAGAAGATGGGAAAATATAATCAGGATGGGACTGCAGCAGATGATTGGCCCACAGTTCCCTGAAGCCCAACAGTGGTGAGGGGCTTCAGGAAACTTTTCAGACAAACAAGGAGTATTCCAGATAGCACCAAGCGCAAACTAGTGGCCTCAGAAGGACATTTTGGAATTCCGTGAAAGGTGTGGCTCCAGTCGCCAACTGGCAGAGGAGGGGATGAATCAGTTTCCCAGGGTACTACATCTGGGCTTGGGCCTCTACCTCTCTGGCAGTAAGCCTGTGGGAAGATGAATTTCAACAGTACCCTCCAGCAGGCACCACATAACCAGGAACGCAACTCGTAAGCCAGAGAAACCCCCAAATAATTCACAACTCCCTCCCACAACCACATTCGACAGCCTGCCCCAAGAGCTTACAACAGAACTAATGTTCTGCAAAAGGCTCCAAAGGAACAGGTGTTGGTACCACCCTGGGTGGCTGCAGACACCCTATCACTTGCTACTAAATGTTATAAAGAATAGGATAACAATCTTAGTCCCAGCTCACACAAAATATTTTCATATCATATATTGATATTTCATGAGACGATGTAGATATTTGATAATATAGTTTACAAGTAAACAAATAATGAGATGTGGAGATTGCATGGGTGTGATGAGCTAAATGGTCTCGTTCTGAGCTTCCTTGTTGGAATAATTTCCATTTACACTGCCAGTAGAAAGTGCACAGTGCCCGAATTATTTATTCTCAAATGTTTAGTCTTTGTCCTCAAAGTTATAAACAAAAGTCCACTCATTGCTGCAGTACATGAAAGCCAAGAGACTTCTTTGTTAGGATACATTGCTTCCCTGATTCTTCTTTTCAGGTTGTTTTTGCGAATACCATTTGTCAATCATCTGATCTTGGAAAAAAAGAAGAAGTTTCTCAAAGGAGGAACTACTGAAATTGAGAACTGCAGCATTAGCCATTTACACTGCAACTGCACATTTTGAATTGAGCTTTTTATCTGTAATAACATCAACTCAGCCAGCTATTTAACTGAGCTCCTCAATATTGCATGCAGTCAAAGTTAATTTGTCCCTCTCTGGTGCCTTATGTGCTTCCGAAGTTGCTTTAGGGCCTTTCCCTCGAGAATGCAGATTACATGATGTACGTTTCCAATCTGGAAGGCGTTCTTGGAGTGTAAAGTGTATTTAGATAAATTTCCCTCTAAGGATCCCTGGAGTAAGCAATATTTAAATGTGGTTGTGCGGGTGTCTGCACCAAAGGATTGGAGTTTCACCCTTTAACTTTTCGACTGGATATTATTATTTGGTGGAAATAATAAGAAACCATGATAAACAATGACCAAAATAATTTTAATAAAAGCTATAGTTAACCTGCCCACGTTACACGATAAATGATTGTGCCCTTGACAAGTCTTATATTGGTAAGTGTATCCTTCTAATGATGATTCTACTCAGGGCCACTCAGCTCTGAGCTGTCGAGCCTGGGTTTGAATCTCAGCCCAGCTATAAACTGTCATCCTGGTGTTTCACATGCAGGAGGATGCATCCATGAGTATGTTAAGTTAGGTGATTGGCCTGCTCGCATTAGTTGTGGATGTTAAAGATCCCACAGTGTCTTCCATGAAGAAGGAGTGATTTATCACCAGAATCATGGCCAAATTCCAAATTGCTACCTCAAAGTGTGGGGGCACTGCATCAGCAGTACTGCCGTTCCACAGTAATGAAGCAAGTTGGAGTCTGAATTCATAATTGAATCTCAGTCCAATATGCACTCGCAAACAACAACTCAGGGCCAGCTTATATCTAATTTGTCATGAGGACAAAATGGACATCTGAGTCTGTGCTCAGTGACAAACTTTATTTGATCGGAAAAAAACTTCAACAAACAATTTTGGAGTGGGGGAGGTGGTCTTTTTTTGTACTTGATTCCAAACTATATTGTCCTCTATACTACGAAAGTGAAATGGTTGTGGCTTGACCTGCCAGTGAAGAAGCTGTGCTGACGATCCCGAAACTGCATGGAGAGACGTTGATGGATGGTCGTGGTATTTCTCTCTGTGGATATTGGTGCTGTAGCTGGAATTTAAGAAGACGTTTCCAAATGAGCAAACAGTATTATGTCTTGTCAGAAGTTTGTGGCAATGCAAACTTTGACATTGACTGTTGGATTCTGGCTTCTTCTATCAACTTTTCATCATCACCCATGTGCTCCAACTACTGGGTTCTTTAAATATCCATCTTTTGAACTTGTTCTTTGGCTAATAAGCAGAAAAGGCATGCTTGCTAACTCTAAAACTTACCTGTATGCTTGTTCTATGCTGGCCTTTGATTAAAGGGCCACCATCATAAAATAATAAATGGTTGGACAGATGAAGAGGACAAAAATGTGAGAAATATTCAATTAACCAAGTAATTTAACCTATAAATCTTCAATTGACCTTTGATTGAGGATTAACTGCCAGAAGTTACAGAGGTGTAGTACTTGGACAAGCTGCTATATTTACTATCCGTTGACAATGAAGGCCATTACTGCTGAAGTCCATCACGAAGGAGCCGACTTAAAGGTTGTGCTATGTGCCCTCATGAGCTCAGCACATTCCAGTGGTGAAGTATGAGTAAAGCAACACAAGCATTAACCACCAGTGTGTGTATGTGTATGTATATATATATATATATATATATATATATATATATATATATATATATATATATATATATATATATATATATATATATACATACAGGGTGTCCCAAAAAAATATACAACTTTACATCTGCAAAGAGGATGGTCATAAAATATATTTTTAAAAAGATATATGGCTGGATAGAAAGCTGAAGGGTTGAAGTTTATTGTACCAATGTCAAAATTGCCTCCAAAATTTAAATTTTGGTATAGAATCGTCATTTTCTTTTAGACCACATGTTCGACGGAGGCTCCACGTTGTCCGATCACTGCCTGCAAACGCGTTGTCATGTTCTCCATCACTTTGGGAAAAGTTTCCTGAGGAATGTTCTGTATTTCTCGGTGGATGTTTTCCTTCAGCTGATCAAGTCTGAGGCCTAGGGTTTCCATTGATCCTGTCCTTGATATACCCCCACAAGAAGTCTGGAGGAGGAGGGTCAGGGGAATACGGTGGCCACTCAACGTCTTCATAGAGGGAGATAAAGTGGCCCTCAACATGTTGGTTGAGAAAACGCCTTGTTTCCCTGGCTGTATGGGGCGGTGCCCCATCCTGCTGGAACTACTGGGTTCTCATCTGGATCAGGTTGTTTCTCCTACGGGCTTGAGTATGTAGCTCAGGCAGATATAATTCCTGAATCGTTTCACGGTAGTTCATCTGGTTTACCATGCAAGTGCGTCCCTGGTCATCTTCAAAGAAGTATAGACCAATTATCCCATACCAACCAACCGCCACCCACATGGTGACTTTGAGAACAGATCGAGGCACCAGTTCAGTTGATGCATTACCAGGATTTCAGTTCCCCAGTTCCGAAAGTTTTGCTCGTTTACCTCCGTGGACAAGTGAGCATGGCATTCGTCCATCATGTGAAGTTTTTGGAGGAAGTCTGCATCTCCCTCCAAATTTCATGAGAACCAATTTACAAAGTCTAGTCGTTTGCATTTCTGTTGATCAGTAAGCACCGTTTCCATTTGAATTTTGTATGGAAAGGCATGAATGTCTTGGTGAAGGATCTTCTGAACGGTGCTCTTATGAATGTTTGTCTCGGCAGAAAGTTGTCAAATCGACTTTTTTGGATTCTGAACGATTGCCTGTCTCACCATTTCCACATTTTCTTCACTACGACCTGTCCTCTTCCGACCACTGTGACCCTTGTGAAGGTCAGAGATGGTTCCCACATTGGTAAACTTTGCGATGGTGCACTTTATTGTCCGAAAGTTTGGTGCATGGTGCAAGTGGATACGGAAATCTCTCGAGTAAAGACGTTGCACCTGTATGACACTTTTCGTCTGGTGCCAAAGTTCAACAATTTTCGTCCGTTGTTGTACGGTCAGTCTTGGCATTTTTCTGGCACTTGCTTGGTATCAAAATAAACTTCAGGGTCTCTGCAACAAGAAATGAAGCATTAGTGACAAAATTACTGCTGTTTTAGGATCAAACGAAGCATTTTAAAAGTTGTATTTTTTTTGGGACAACCTTCTTCTTCCTCTTCTTCTTCTTCTTCTTCTTCTTCTTCTTTCGGATGCTCCCATTAGGGGGTCGCCACAGCGGTTCATCCATTATGATCCGCATAATGATTTGGCACAGGTTTTATGCCGGATGCCCTTCCTGACGCAACCCTGGTCGCCTCTTCCAACACAGGGACATGGTACACCTATTCTAGCCGGGGCATACACAGGGCCCAGTACACTGGTACTTACTTCACCGACCTCGGAAGGATGACAGGCTGAGTCAACCTCCTGGTGTGTATTAATTCAAGCGGCCAACAGGGCTTGAACTCAGGACCTTTTGGATCCCAAGCCGCTACCCTAACCACTATGCCAACACCAGGCCTTGGGACACGACATATATATATATATATATATATATATATATATATATATATATATATATATATATATATATATATATATATGTATATATGTGTATATATGTATATATATATGTATATATATATATATATATATGTATATATATATATATGTATATATATATATGTATATATATATATATGTATATATATATATATATATATATATATATATATATATATATATATATATATATATATATATATATATGTATATATATGTATATATATGTATATATATATATGTATATATGTGTGTGTACATATATATATATATATATATGTATATATATATATATATGTATATATATGTATATATATATATGTATATATGTGTGTGTACATATATATATATATATATATATATATATATATATATATATATATATATATATATATATATATATATATATACATATATATATATATATATATATATATATATATATATATATATATATATATATATATATATATATATATATATATATATTGTTGTGGTTGACGAAATTCACAAACCACCATTCAGGTCCCTTAGGTGAGATATCTCTGTAAGTATATGTGTAGTTAGGCCCAAACCCGTTGTTTAGAGGGAATAAATGTCATTCATTCGGGCTGCGACTCTTCAGGATAGCCGTTTTTCTTTTACTATCTTTATTTTGGACCAGCCGCCATTACTACCACCACCAACCACGTCTCAACAGCCATCACACAACAACCACCAACCACAACGCCGCTTCACAACAACAGCCACGACCTTTACCGTCACAACTCGCCACCATCGCATCACCACCATTCTTGCGCCACTTGTGGGCACCGATACTGGACTCGTGCAGGGCGCGCACCGAGCAGCGTGTTCAGAAACATCACAGAGTTTCCGACGAAAACGGATCAAAAACGACTCACGCCCACTTCTGTTCCATCCTATCGGTCAGCGTGGGGCGATTTGGCCCCGCCTCCAGGGCGTTGGAGTGTGGTCGCTATATGCAAATTCATGGATCAAAAAGCATTCACGCCCACTTTTCCTCGGTCCAATGGGGAGCCAGTTAGAGGTGAAGGGTCGGAGGTAAAGGGTCAAAGGTGAAGGGGCGAAGCCACGGGGCATATAAACGGCTGCGTTCGTCAGTCAAAGCAGTTGGAGTTGGGAGTTCGCGGAGCCAGTGAAGAGTTGGGACGAGTCAAGAGAGGAGACGGAGAGGGCGATCGGACGAAGCTGTGGAGAGGCGGCGGCGGCGAAGGCGGTTGAGGGGGTGCTCGCGTCGGATTCGGGGAACTGCGGAGGGAGAGGCCGGCGGCGCGACCGAGGTCGTGGTGGATACGCTCGTCGCGGGACCCGAGACAGGGAGACATCCTCCTTTCCCCCGAGCATCAACAACCCCTCCTGTTTCCCCCCGCGCTGAGATAGTGCGACAAGCGGGCCCCTTTCCCACCCCCTACCAGACACTGTCCGCGAGGCCCGCGGAGTTGGGGCGCCACCGCCACTTTGCGTCTCATCACCAGACGGGTAGGCCCGACGCGGTCTCGGCCCCAGGCCCGCCTCATCCTTGAGGGTGGTCCTTTTCTTTTGCTTTGGGTATATGTGTTGTCGGCGCCGTCTGTGAAGTAAAATTGTATAAGTGTTGCCGTGTGCTCGGTAGTCAGATAGCTCTGCATTGTCTTCTTTTATATTTGCTTTTTGTGTAATATTGTGTGTTTCTTCTCCTTTTACATTTGCTTTTGGTGTAATTGTATATGTGTGCTTTCCGTGTGCCATCGCGAAATAAATGTGAATTATGTTGAACTGTTTTCCCGTTTCGCTTCGTCTTTTCTCTCATTGAATCTCCATCTTACTTCACGTAAAGGGTTGGTAGTGGGCTGAATACGCCCGATAATTAATCGAACCGTCGGGGCCGACGATAACACCGCTCGGTTATCCCGATAGTACGGAACGGGTCGCTTAAAGTGGCCCGTGTCCGAAGTCGACCTGCGGCGAGGTGCGATCGCCCAGTCTACCCTCCGTGTGGGTACTTAGGTTGGTCGAAGTTGGCGAGCAACCCTATCCCACGCGGGGGGCCGATTGGCACGATCGTGGTGAGGCCGAAAGGTCCACCCGTGACTGGTTCCCGGCGTTAGTCCGAGAGGGTCACGACTGGATTGTCCGTCCGGTGGGCGACGTGCCGCGATTCGAGTTACGTGGCCGTTCGCACGCCGGCGGGCGCGAATCCGCAACACTGGTGTCAGGTCGTGCAATAGAAACTCATCGCCCTCCTCGCGGAACTGGTATCGGAGAACGGGAAAACGGGCTCTCCTGTCTCCAGCTAAATTCACGGGAATCGGTCCAGGGGTGAGAGGAGCGACCCCCGATTCCCTCCAAATTACGAGCGAGCTAAAATTAACCCTTTACGAGAAGCAAGATGGCGTCTCAAGGCAAGCGGGAGCCGGGGGTGTTAGAAATGGATGTAGAATGTGTAGAATCCATGGTCCAGGATGAAATCCCCGTGCAGGAAATGTTGGTTGTACAGGAAAACGAACTCGCCCAACTGAACCCAGAGCCCGAAATAGGTGCGGCAGCGGCCGCGGTGTATGACACCTCCCCTCCCCCTCTCCACCAAAACCTCCCGATTCTTGCCGAATCGGCTCACCCAAGTGCACCCGACATGGCCCAGCTATTCACCATGCTGGCAAAGATGAATGCGGATGCGCAACAAATGAATGCGGAAATGAAAACGAGGATGGATGCGAATACACAACAAATGAATGCGGAAATGAAAACGAGGATGGATGCGAATACACAACAAATGAATGCGGAAATGAAAAACGAAATGAAAGGAATGAACAAACAAATGAACGAAAAGATGGATGCGAATTCACAGCAAATGAACAGAATGGAAACAAACATGAAGGAAGAAACTAAAAAGCTGCAGGGTGAGACGCAGAACATGGGCCGATGCCTGCAGGCGGGCATGAAGGCCGTTAGCAGGGAGCTCAAAATGGCGACTCCACACGTGGGAGCGAACGAGCTGGGAGGGGGTGCAACGGCTGTCGGGCCCGCGGTGGAGGCGGGTGACAAAATAATTCGGGGGGCGTGTTGGGCGAGGGTCGTGACAGAAAAAGTGACGGTAACCGAGAGGGACAAACTAATTGGGGTGACGGAGACGTGCACGAGGGAGATAACAAGGGAAGAGACGGAAATTATAGTTGAGACAAGGGAGGTAAAGGGTGAAGAGGTGACTGAGTTGGCAGAGACACGGGAGATGGGAACGATAGAGGGAAGACTACACGATGCAGACGGGGTAATTGACGCACACACACACACGGAGGTAGTGGAGGTTAATGGGGGTGAGCTGGTGGACTGGGTGGAGGCCCGGTGCGAGCAGCTGGATGGCCTCCTCCAGGGACGAGGGGAGGGAGTATGCCCCCTTGAGGCGAGTCACGACCAGGTGAGTTCGGTCGTGCTTTGCGAGGTCGAGGGGAGGAGTGCTGCGAACGGGTGCACGGAGAGCTTGGGGGGTATAGAGGCCCCGGAGACCCTTGTGGGGACACGAATCCCCAGTGTGGTTGTCCCTGTGTGTGTGGTGCAAGGTGTGAGTGCGTCCCCGTGTGTGGAAGCGACCCCGTGTGTGAGTGGTGTGGTGGCGATTGTGCCGGAGTACGTGCTTCCCAGCACGCCGTGTGTAAAAGGGGCACCGCAAGTGGAAGAGGCCGTGTGTGTGAGTGAAACGTCCAGTATGGATGAACCACCGCGGGTGAGTGCCCCCGCGTGTGTGAGTGAGGCACGGTGTATGAGTGAGGAACCGCGGTTGAGTTCCCCCGCGTGTGTGAGTGAGGCACGGTGTATGAGTGAGGAACCGCGGGTGAGTGCCCCCGCGTGTGTGAGTGAGGCACGGTGTGTGGATGAGGCACCGCGGGTGAGTTCCCCCCGCGTGTGTGAGTGGTGTGGTTTGTGTGAGAAAAATGGCACGAGTGAGTGAAAGGCCGCGAGTGCGTGGAGCCACGTGTGCGAGGGAGGTAGCATGCGTGAGTGAACGGCCGAGTGCAAGGGAGACCGTGTGTGTGAGAGAGCGGTATGTAAGGGAGATGTCGGTGGGCATGTGTGAACATGCAGCCGCGTCTCCCGGTGTGAGTTTAATGGTGTGGAGTGTGAGCGTCGTAACACGCGGGAGTGCGTGTGTCGAATGGCGACGACGACGGCGACAGAAGAAAGAAAGCCGAGTAGCGGCTGTAGTTGTTTCGCGGACCGTGCCGGGTTCACCCAGCAGTGAGCACGAGGTCCGTGCTGTGCAACGCACGAGGCCCCCACGTGCTCGCTTGCGAGAGTGAAGTCCCGGTCTGGAAACGAGCGCGGTGAATGTTGCCGATCCCGCGACGGACAAAGTTTAGGCAGGATTACGGATTTGGACCGGACGGGTTCTCCACGCGATCGTGTGTGTTAAGCTCCAACGGGCAAAGCACATGTGTTCGCGTGGGGAACCCCTCGAGACGTGGGGCTTGTGTTTTTTTTATGCGCACGGTGACGTCATGGCTGCACGTAGGGTTGGAATCCGGCAGGAGGGGTATCCCTGCCGGATGGTACCGTCCAAGGAGGGACGAGGTACACGTGCAGCTGCATGAAGTCACGGGCAGGTGCAAAGTGCGCGAGCTGTGAGTTGCCGCGCTGGTGCTGCGCATGGAAAAAAAAAAAAAGCAAGCCTCACTTTCGGGTGCACAGGATTCCTGGGCAAGGGGTGGAAGACCCCCTTGACTTGGGCACAGGATGGAAACTAGTTAGGGGGAAGGGTTAGCATAGATAGACCGGCTCCATGGGGCAGGGGTAAGTCCTCATGGGGCCCGTGGAATGGATTAGTTAGAGGGATTGTAGCGAGATTTAGGTTGGGAAATTGATTAATGAGATTATTTGGAGACAGTGACAGACTTGTGAATGTGTAGAGGGGACATAGCTTAGCTACATAGGTTAAATGGAACGTGCTATAGTTTAAGGGACGACGTGGGAGCACGAGTTAGTTCGGGGAGGTAGTTAGGAGGATGGCAGAGTTCAGCGGTGTGTGTGTTGAAGAGTTGTGAGGTGAGTACATGATGAGTGAGTGAGGCCAGCGGGTCTGTGTGAATGGAGCGAATGGGGAATGCATGGTGCGATGAGTGATTGGGGGGGAGGAGTGACTCCCGCCCAAGGGACCCCGGGGTCAGTGTAGAGTGAGTTAGGGGGTTAGTTAAATTGAAAAATTGAGGTCGTTTTGTTGTTGGTGTGAATGTAGGCTCGAAACCCGTTTGGAGGGGTGCAGGAGCCTTGTTGACGGGCTGGGAGCGTGGCTGCGAAAAGTGAGTATCGCTGAGTGGGTTTCCCGGGCACCAGGCTAGTCGGCCGTAGTAGGCCAAGGGCCCATGGGGGGCCGGGATAGCGTAGTGGGCACGGGTGCGCCTGCTTGGTGCGGGGGCCCGGGGCGCCATTAGCCGCGTGGGCAGTGTTGTGGGCACGGGTGACCCTCGGAAAGGGGCCTGGGAAGCCAGCCTGCCACGTGTGCGTTTCAGGGGAGGTGCCATGGGGGGCACTCCCCGGTGTTTAGGGAGCTGGTAGGCTCGGAGGCAGTGTAGTGCCCGGGGGTGCCATAGTGGGAGATTCGGCAGAGGGTCGTGCCTGCCAAAGGGAGCCACGTGTCCCAGCCATGAGACCGTGTGAGGGCACGGAGAGAAAATTGGGGGGCGAGGCCCGAAATTGTGAGGACACCAACACAGGCGACGGGAATCTGGGTTGTTAGAACCAATAGTTTAAGCGAGAGGCGCTTGTTGAAAGCCCCGGGGTAGTTTAACAGTTAAATGGTTAGGGTAGATAGGAAGTGTACCCCTCCGCACCATCCATCCCCTCGCTCTCGTTGTGGGCCGCTGGACCCACTTTGTGTTATAGATCGCTGAACTCTGGGGAGGCCATTCTGAGGCTTGAGTTGGGCCTCGACACAGGACGCTAGCTCTCCCTTATTCCCCTCCGGGAAGGGAACGTAGGGGTTGGGAGTAGGCTAGGTGACAGGATAGGTTAGCCGAACAAAGACGATAAAGGGGGTTAGGGGACGATTTATAGTGGGGAAGTAAAAATAAAAAAATAAGTGGGGGCTAAATTGGATTTTCACAAATTAAGGGAGTAGGTATAGACAGTGACAGGCAAAGGCGATAGGTTGGGAGGGAGACCGTAGGGTAGGTCCGAGTCCACCTTCCGAGTGGCCAGCACCACCGCACTCCCTCCACCAACCTCCACTGAACGGCGAAGGCTGGCCAGCTTCATCTGCTGGCTGCGTTGCTGCAAGGCAAAGGCCGGCCCACTTCATCGGCAGCTGTTGTTTTGCTGCAAGGCCTGTGCCGGCTGGATCGTCTGCAGCTGTTTTTCTTCAAGGCCTGTGCCGGCCAGTTCATCTGCCGGCTGTGTTTGCCTGCAGTGGCCTTCTTCTGCGGGCTGTGTTTGCCTGATCGCCTTTGCCATGCCATGCCCACTGCCCCTGTTCACCAGCCCCGTTCAATTTTTGCTTTGCCCCCCCCCCCCCTGTTCATTGCCATGTGCGCCAGGATCAAGGCAACAGTTTGCAAGCTGCGAGAACTGCCCTGTTGGCAGCTACAACACGGGCCTGCAGTGG
The DNA here is from genome assembly GCF_056783735.1 of Eptatretus burgeri. Lineage (NCBI taxonomy): Eukaryota > Metazoa > Chordata > Myxini > Myxiniformes > Myxinidae > Eptatretus > Eptatretus burgeri. The sequence continues at coordinate 54,343,730 of NC_140965.1, forward strand.
CGGCCCATGCACCGTGTTTGCGTGCACCCATTCATCCATCCATTCGTTGTATTCATTGCGTGTGCCACTTGAGCTGGCACGGAGACTGCATTTGTGCAGCCCATGCACCGTTGTGGTTCACTGCGTTCAGTTCAAACCATTCATCCATCCATTCGTTGTGTTCATTGCGTGTGCCACTTGAGCTGGCACGGAGACTGCATTTGTGCAGCCCATGCACCGTTGTGGTTCACTGCGTTCAGTTCAAACCATTCATCCATCCATTCGTTGTGTTCATTGCGTGTGCCACTTGAGCTGGCACGGAGACTACGTTTGTGCAGCCCATGCAACGTTGTGGTTCACTGCGTTCAGTTCAAAAGGGAAGGCCTTGGACTGCGTGTGAGCAGCCGGCCACGTTCCCTGTCACCTGCATTGTTTGAGTCAGAGACTGCATGCGAGCAGCCTGGCTCCCTGCTAACTGCTTTCTTTTTGCAGAGCTCATTGATCCTGGGCCATGGTTTAGT
>NC_140965.1:54351729-54366729 GCF_056783735.1 Eptatretus burgeri
AAAGTTGTTAAGCCACACCATGAAGTTGTGGGAAAGAGTCGTGGAAGCTCGGTTGAGAGGAGAGGTGATGATCTGTGAGCAGCAATATGGGGTTATGCCAGGAAAGAGCACCACTGATGCGATGTTTGCTTTGAGAATGTTGATGGAGAAGTATAGGGAAGGCCAGAAAGAGTTACATTGTGTGTTTGTGGATTTAGAGAAAGCTTATGATAGCGTGCCAAGAGAGGAGTTGTGGTATTGTATGAGGAAGTCGGGAGTGTTGGAGAAGTATGTGAGGATCGTGCAGGATATGTATGAGGACAGTGTGACAGCGGTGAGGTGTGCGGTAGGAATGACGGACCGGTTTAAGGTTAAAGTGGGATTGCACCAAGGATCGACTCTGAGCCCTTTCCTGTTTGCAATGGTGATGGACAGGTTGACGGACGAGATCAGACTGGAGTCTCCATGGACCATGATGTTCGCGGATGACATCATGATCTGCAGGGAGAGTAGGGAGCAGGCTGAATCGAGCCTTGAGAGGTGGAGGTACGCACTGGAGAGAAGGGGAATGTTAGTCAGTAGGACTAAGACGGAGTACATGTGCGTAAATGAGAGGGAGGGTGGTGGTATGGTGCAGTTGCAAGGAGTTGAGGTGGGGAAGGTGGATTGGTTTAAATGTATGTATATATATATATATATATATATATATATATATATATATATATATATATATATATATATGTATATAAATGTATGTATATATGTATATATACATACATATATATATATATATATATGTATGTATATGTATGTATATATGTATATGTATGTATATATGTATATGTATGTATATATATATATGTATGTATATGTATATATATATATATATATATATATATATATATATATATATATATATATATGTATATGTATGTATCTCACGATCCCGATTCTGTTCTTTCTTGGGGTTTGCATGGAAGTCTCTGGGCCCTGTCTTATAAGTAGTGTTGCGGTTTTCGCGCCCGCCGGCGTGCTGACGGCCACGCAACTCGAATCGCGGCACGTCGCCCACCGGACGGACAATCCAGTCGTGACCCTCTCGGACTAACGCCGGGAACCAGTCACGGGTGGACCTTTCGGTCTCACCGCGATCGAGCCAATCAGCCCCCGCGTGGGATAGGGTTGCTCGCCGACCCGACCTACCTAAGTACCCACGCGGAGGGTAGACCGGGCGATCGCACCTCGCCGCAGGTCGACTTCGGACACGGGCCACTTAAGCGACCCGTTCCGTACTATCAGAATAACCGAGCGGTGTTATCGTCGACCTCGACGGTTCGATTAATTATCGGGCGTATTCAGCCCACTACCAACCCTTTACGTGAAGCAAGATGGGGATTCAATAGAGGAAAAGACGAAGCGAAGCGGGAGAACAGTTCAATAATAAAAGCACATTTATTCGCGGCACACGGGAAGCACACATATTCAATTCCACCAAAAGCACACAAAAAAAAGAAAACACAATTCCATTTACACAAAAAGCAAATATAAAAGTGAAAACACAGTGCAGAGCTAATACCGACTACCGAGCACACGGCAACACTTATACAATTCTACTTCACAGACGGCGCCGACAACACATACCCAAAACCAAGGAAAAGAAATACCCTCAAGAATGAGGCGGGCCTGAGGCCGAGACCGGGTCGCGCCTACCCGTCTGGTGATGAGACGCGGAGCGGCGATGGCGCCCCAACCCGCGGGCCTCGTGGACGGTGTCTGGTCGGGGGTGGGAAAAGGGGCCCCCTTGGTCGCACTATCTCAGCGCGGGGGGAAACAGGAGGGGGTTGCTGATGCTCGGGGTATAGAGGATCTTTATTATCCCTGGTGTGCGTCTCCACCTCGGCCAGGTCGCGCTGCCGGCCTCCCTCGGGCGTGCAGCTCCTGGCACCGACGCGAGCACCCCCTCGTCTGCCCTCGCCGCTGCCGCCTCTCCGCCTCTGGACTCTCCACCCTGGACTCTTCTTTGGGCTCTCCTCGTTCGACTCTCTTCAGCTTCTCCAGCTACTGCAGGCTTCGGGCTCCAGACTTCCACACTCGACTCTCCACCCTCCGACTCCTTCTCGTTCTGCTGACTGACGAACACCGTCCTTTTATCCCCCCGTAGCTTCGCCTTTGACCCCCTCCCTTCGACCTTTCACCTCGCTCCCCATTGGCCTGAGAAAAAGTGGGCGTGAAGGCTTTTTGATCCACAAATTTGCATATATCGATCGTTCTGGAGGCGGGGCCAAATCGCCCCTCGCTCACCGATTGGACGGCAAAAAGTGGGCGTGTGTCGTTTTTGATCCGTTTTTGAAGCACAAAATCCGTGATTTTGTACACGCTGTTCAACGTGCGCTCTGCACGAATCCAACGCCGGTACCCACAGCGGGGCAAGAACGGTGGCGATGCTACGGTTGCGAGGTGTGACGGGAAGGTCGTGGCGGTTGTGGTGAAGCGTTTTGTGGTTGGTGGTTGATGTTGTGGTTGTGGTGGTAATCATGGCGGGTGGTCCAAAATAAAGATAGTAAAAGAAAAACGGCTATCCTGAAGAGTCGCAGCTCGCATAAATGACATGTATTCCCACTAGACAACGGGTTTGGGCCTAACTACACATGCACTTACCGAGATACCTCACCTAAGGGACCTGAATGGTGGTTTGCGAATTTGGTAACCACAACACTACCCCCTCCCCTTTTTACAGACTCGTCCCGAGTCGTCAAATTTTCGTGTGCCATCATGTGTAGTTTTCCCCTAGTACACTTTACCTACGGATCCCTGAGTGCGACATTCATGGTATTCGTGTCCCCAAAATAAATAACCTGAGGGCTGCGTAACTATCTAAACAAACTCACTCACACGGACGACTTAAATAAAATTGCCGGCGCTAAGACAAACATGCCGGGGGCGCACTCATATGTACAGTACATCTTACCTTAACTTACAAATCTTACACTAAACCATGGCCCAGGATCATTGACTCTGCAAAAAGAAAGCAGTAAGCAGGGAGCCAGGCTGCCCACATGCAGTCTCTGGCTCAAACAATGCAGGTGACAGGGAACGTGGCTGGCTGCTCACACGCAGTCCAAGGCCTTCCCTTTTGAACTGAACTCAGTGAACCACAACGGTGCATGGGCCGCACAAACGTAGTCTCCGTGCCAGCTCAAGTGGCACACGCAATGAGCACAACGAATGGATGCATGGACACAAACACGGTGCACGGGCCGCCACTGCAGGCCCGTGTTGTAGCTGCCAACAGGGCAGTTCTCGCAGCTTGCAAACTGTTGCCTTGCGGATCCTGGCGCACATGGAAATGAACGGGGGGGGGGGGGCAAAGCAAAAATTGAACGGGGCTGGTGAACATGGGCAGTGGGCATGGCATGGCAAAGGTGCAGGCAACACACAGCCCGCAGAAGAAGGCCGCTGCAGGCAAACACAGCCCGCAGAAGAAGGCCGCTGCAGGCAAACACAGCCCGCAGAAGAAGACCGTTGCAGGCAAACACAGCCGGCAGACGAATTGGCCGGCACAGGCCTCGAAGAAAAACAGCCAGCAGATGAACTGGCCGGCACAGGCCTCGAAGAAAAACAGCCAGCAGATGAACTGGCCGGCACAGGCCTTGAAGCAAAACACGGCCAGCCGATGAAGTTGGCCAGCCTTTGCCGTTCAATGGAGGTTGGTGGAGGGAGTGCGGTGGTGCTGGCCACTTGGAAGGCGGGCTCGGACCTACCTACCTGTCTCCCTCCCAACCTATCGCCTTTGCCTGTCACTGTACATACCCACTCCCTTAATTTGTCAAACCCCAATTTAGCCCCAACTTATTTTTTTTTGTTTTTTTTTTATTTTTACTTCCCCACTATAAATCGTCCCCTAACCCCCTTTATCGTCCTTGTTCGGCTAACCTATTCTGTCACCTAGCCTACTCCCAACCCCTACGTTCCCTTCCCGGAGGGGAATAAGGGAGAGCTAACGTCCTGTGTCGAGGCCCAACTCAAGCCTCAGAATGGCCTCCCCAGAGTTCGGCGATCTTAACACCAAGTGGGTCCAGCGGCCCACAACGACAGCGAGGGGATGGATGGTGCGGAGGGGTACATCTCCTAATCTACCCTAACCATTTAACTGTTAAACTACCCCGGGGCTTTCAACAAGCGCCTCTCGCTTAAACTATTGGTTCTAACAACCCAGATTCCCGTCGCCTGTGTTGGTGTCCTTACAATTTCGGGCCTCGCCCCCCAATTTTCTCTCCGTGCCCTCACACGGTCTCCTGGCTGGGACACGTGGCTCCCTTTGGCAGGCACGACCCTCTGCCGAATCTCCCGCTATGGCACCCCCGGGCACTACACTGCCTCCGAGCCTACCAGCTCCCTAACACCGGGAGTGCCCCCATGGCACCTCCCCTGAAACGCACACGTGGCAGGCCGGCCTCCCGGGCCCCTTTCCGAGGGTCACCCGTGCCCACTACACTGCCCACGCGGCTAATGGCGCCCCGGGCCCCCGCACCAAGCAGGCGCACCCGTGCCCACTACTCTATCCCGGCCCCCCATGGGCCAATGGCCTACCGCGGCCGACTAGCCTGGTGCCCGGGGTACCCACTCAGCGATACTCACCTTTCGCAGCCACGCTCCCAAGCCCGTCAACAGGGCTCCTGCACCCCTCCAAATGGGTTTCGAGCCTACATTCCCACCAACAGCAAAACGACCTCCATTTTTCAATTTGACTAACCCAGCTAACTCACTCTACACTGACCCCGGGGTCCCTTGGGCGGGAGTCACTCCTCCCCCCAATCACTCATCGCACCATGCATTCCCCATTCGCTCCACTCACACAGACCCGCTGGCCTCACTCACTCAACAAGTACTCACCTCACAACTCACCAACTCTTCAACACACATACCACTGAACTCTGCCATCCTTCTAACTACATCCCCTAACTAACTCGTGCTCCCACGTCGTCCCTTAAACTACAGCACGTTCCTTTTAACACTACGTAGCTAAGCTACGTCCCCACTACACATTCACAAGTCTGTCCATGTCCTCAAATCATCCCATTAATCAATTTTATTTCCCCACCTAAAGCTCACTAAATCCCTCTACCTAATCCATTCCACGGACTCCATGAGGACTTACCCCTGCCCCATGAAGTCGGTCTAACTAAGCTAACCCTTCCCCCTAACTAATTTTCATCCTGTGCCCAGGGTAAGGGGGTCTTTCACCCCTTGCCCAGGAATCCTTTGCACCCGAAAGTGAGGCTTGGCTTTCTTTTTTTTTTTTTTTCCCATGCGCAGCACCTGCGCGGCAACTCGCGCTCTTTGCACCTTGCAACTGCCCGTGACGTCATGCAGCTGCACGTGTTCCTCGTCCCTCCTTGGACGGGACCATCCGGCAGAGATACCCCTCCTGCCGGATTCCAACCCCACGTGCAGCCATGACGTCACCGTGCGCATATATAAAAAAAAAAACACAAGCCACACGTCTCGAGGGGTTCCCCACGCGAACACATGTGCTTTGCCCGTTGGAACTTAACACACACGATCGCGTGGAGAACCCGTCCGGTCCAAATCCGTTTACCTGCCTAAACTTTGTCCGTCCGCGGGATCGGCAAATCCACCGCGTGCGTTTCCGGACCGGGACTTCACTCTCGCAAGCGAGCACGTGGTGGTCTCGTGCGTTGCACAGCACGAACCGCGTGCTCACTGCTGGGTGAACCCGGCACGGTCCTCGAAACAACCACAGCCGCTACTCGGCTTTCGTTTCTCCCATGTCGCCGTCTCCGTCTCCATTCCACACACGCATACCTGCGTGTCACGACGCACACAGTCCACTCCATCACATTCACACCGGGAGACGCGGCTGCGTGCTCCCGCATGCCAACCGACATCTCCCTCACATACCGCTCTCTCACACACACGGTCTCCCTTGCACTCGGCCGTTCACTCACGCGTGCCTCACTCACACAACTCATACTACTCACACACGCGGGGGCACTCAACCGCTGTGCCTCATCCACACACCGTGCCTCACTTATACACGCGGGGGCACTCAACCGAGGTTCCTCACTCACACATGCGGGGGCACTCAACCGCGGTGCCTCACTCATACTGGCCGTTTCATCCACACACACGGCCTCACTCACACACGGTGCTCCATCCACACCCGGCGTGCTGGGAAGCACGCACTCTGGCACCATCGCCACCACACCACTCACACACGGGGTCGCTTCCACACACGGTGCCGCACTCACACCTTGCACCACACACACGGGGACAACCACACTGGGGATTTGTGTCCCCACAAGGGTCTCCGGGGCCTCTACACCCCCCAAGCTCTCCGTGCACCCGTCCACAGCACTCGTCCCCTCAACCTCGCAAAGCACGACCGAACTCACCTGGTCGTGACTCACCTCAAGGGGGCATACTCCCTCCCCTCGTTCCTGGAGGAGGCCATCCAGCTGCTCGCACCGGGTCCCTACATGCTCCGCGAGCTCACCCCCATTGTCCTCCACTACCTCCGTGTGTGTGTGTGCGTCACTTACCCCGTCTTCATCGTGCAGTCTCTCCTCTATTTTTTCTGTCTCCCGTGTCTCTATACATTTTCTCTCCTGGTTCCTTTTTTCTGTCTCTTCCTGGTTCCTTTTCCTTTCCCATCTGAGTCGTTCTTTCTCTCTGAGCCCCATTAGCTGTTCGTTCTCCCTCCGTTTTAGTTGTTCAATTTCACACTCATAGAGTTGTTGTTTTCTCTCCCACTGTTCCTCCTGCTCTTTGTTTTCCAATCTCATCGTTTCTTTCAATTGGCTCATTTCCTTCCTGTGTTTCATTCGCTGTTCTCTCACTACTCTTCCTCGTTTCCTCTCCTGTCCTTCCTTCTCCAGTTTCATGGTTTGCTTCATTTGGTTAATCTCCTGTTTGTGTTTCATTCGCTGTTCTTTGTCTATCTCGTACTCCAGCCTCAGCTTTTCTTCCAATTGGTCAACCTCAGATTCATGTTCTTTTTGTTTTCTATTCCATTGTTCCTCTCGTTCTTCCCTCTCCAATCTCGTTGTGTCCTTCAATCTCCTGATTTCTCCTTCCTGCTTCATTCCTTGCTCCTTTACTTTCTCCTCGTATTCAAACCTATTTTTTTCCTTTTGTCGTTCAGTTTCAAATTCATACTCTTTCAGTTTTCTATTCCACTGTCTTTCTTGTTCCTCCTTCTGCAATCTCGTCATTTCTTTCAACTGACTGATTTCTTTCTCCTGTCTCATTCGTTCTTCCTTCATTACTCTTTCTTGTTCCTCATTCTTTAGTCTGGCCTTCGCTTCCAGCTGTTCGATCTGTACAGTGTGGTTTCTTAAAGTTTCATTTTCCGTTCTCTTCCTTTCCTCTTTTAACACTCTCAGTTCGTTTTGTCGTTCCCTCTCTTTGTTTTGGTGTTTCTGTAACTCAGAAACTTTCTTTTCCAATTCCTTTCTCATCTCCGCACACTCAGACTTTGCTTTGGCTTCGAACTGTTCTTCCGGCTTGCGCTTGTGGTTTTCTACCCGTCTTCCCAGTTCCTCTGTCTCCGTTTTTACCTCCAGTCCCAGCTTATCAACTCTCTTCGTCATGTCTTGAAGTCTTTTCTCACACTCCACCGTTTCGACCTTCAATCCCTCCTCTGTCTCCTCCTGGCTTTCTTTTAATTTTTCTAATACCTTCTTTACCTCGTGTCTCGTCTTACACGTCTCCCGAATTATTTTCTCGCCCGCCCCGACCGCGGGCCTGACAGCCGTTGCACTCCCCCCCAGCTCGTTCGTCCCAGCACGTGGCAGCGCCATTTTCTCGCCCGTGGTCCGCGTTTCGCTCCTCGCCATAATGCCTGCCTGCAGGCCTATGCCCATGCTCTGCATCTCACCCCGCATTTCTTTCATTTGGTTTTTCGCTTCGAGTGCGTTTCCATCCATTTTTTTATTTTCCATTTGTTGCGTATTTCTCTTCATTTCGTTGTTCCTTTCTTTCATTTCGGCATTCCTGTAATCCAGTTTGTCATTTATGCTCTGCACGAGTTCCATAACGTGCTGTATTGTCACCTGCCCTGGCCACTCCCACTGACTACATTTAGCGGTGGAGTTATAATAAAAAAACCGACCAGATGAACTGCATCGATGCCTTTCCCAACCTTCTGGTACGGGTTTCTCTTGCACGGTGATCTCGTCCTGAGCCATGGATTCTACATTACTATTACACATACCTAATCCACCCGGCACCCGCTCGCCTTGAGACGCCATCTTGCTTCTCGTAAAGGGTTAATTTCGCTCGCTCGTAATTTGGAGGGAATCGGGGGTCGCTTCTCTCACCCCTGGACCGATTCCCGTGAATTTATCCGGAGACAGGAGAGCCCGTTTTCCTGTTCTCCGATACCAGTGCCGCGAGGAGGGCGATGAATTTGTATCGCACGACCTGACACCAGTGTTGCGGTCTTCGCGCCCGCCGGCGTGCTGACGGCCACGTAACTCGAATCGCGGCACGTCGCCCACCGGACGGACAATCCAGTCGTGACCCTCTCGGACTAACGCCGGGAACCAGTCACGGGTGGACCTTTCGGTCTCACCGCGATCGAGCCAATCAGCCCCCGCGTGGGATAGGGTTGCTCGCCGAATTCGACCTACCTAAGTACCCACGCGGAGGGTAGACCGGGCGATCGCACCTCGCCGCAGGTCGACTTCGGACACGGGCCACTTAAGCGACCCGTTCCGTACTATCAGAATAACCGAGCGGTGTTATCGTCGACCTCGACGGTTCGATTAATTATCGGGCGTATTCAGCCCACTACCAACCCTTTACGTGAAGCAAGATGGGGATTCAATAGAGGAAAAGACGAAGCGAAGCGGGAGAACAGTTCAATAATAAAAGCACATTTATTCGCGGCACACGGGAAGCACACATATTCAATTCCACCAAAAGCACACAAAAAAAAGAAAACACAATTCCATTTACACAAAAAGCAAATATAAAAGTGAAAACACAGTGCAGAGCTAATACCGACTACCGAGCACACGGCAACACTTATACAATTCTACTTCACAGACGGCGCCGACAACACATACCCAAAACCAAGGAAAAGAAATACCCTCAAGAATGAGGCGGGCCTGAGGCCGAGACCGGGTCGCGCCTACCCGTCTGGTGATGAGACGCGGAGCGGCGATGGCGCCCCAACCCGCGGGCCTCGTGGACGGTGTCTGGTCGGGGGTGGGAAAAGGGGCCCCCTTGGTCGCACTATCTCAGCGCGGGGGGAAACAGGAGGGGGTTGCTGATGCTCGGGGTATAGAGGATCTTTATTATCCCTGGTGTGCGTCTCCACCTCGGCCAGGTCGCGCTGCCGGCCTCCCTCGGGCGTGCAGCTCCTGGCACCGACGCGAGCACCCCTCGTCTGCCCTCGCCGCTGCCGCCTCTCCGCCTCTGGACTCTCCACCCTGGACTCTTCTTTGGGCTCTCCTCGTTCGACTCTCTTCAGCTTCTCCAGCTACTGCAGGCTTCGGGCTCCAGACTTCCACACTCGACTCTCCACCCTCCGACTCCTTCTCGTTCTGCTGACTGACGAACACCGTCCTTTTATCCCCCCGTAGCTTCGCCTTTGACCCCCTCCCTTCGACCTTTCACCTCGCTCCCCATTGGCCCGAGAAAAAGTGGGCGTGAAGGCTTTTTGATCCACAAATTTGCATATATCGATCGTTCTGGAGGCGGGGCCAAATCGCCCCTCGCTCACCGATTGGACGGCAAAAAGTGGGCGTGTGTCGTTTTTGATCCGTTTTTGAAGCACAAAATCCGTGATTTTGTACACGCTGTTCAACGTGCGCTCTGCACGAATCCAACGCCGGTACCCACAGCGGGGCAAGAACGGTGGCGATGCTACGGTTGCGAGGTGTGACGGGAAGGTCGTGGCGGTTGTGGTGAAGCGGTGTTGTGGTTGGTGGTTGATGTTGTGGTTGTGGTGGTAATCATGGCGGGTGGTCCAAAATAAAGATAGTAAAAGAAAAACGGCTATCCTGAAGAGTCGCAGCTCGCATAAATGACATGTATTCCCACTAGACAACGGGTTTGGGCCTAACTACACATGCACTTACCGAGATACCTCACCTAAGGGACCTGAATGGTGGTTTGCGAATTTGGTAACCACAACAATATGTATATGTATGTATATATATATATGTATGTATATGTATATATATATATATATATATATATATATATATATATATATATATATATATATATATATATATATGTATGTATCTCACGATCCCGATTCTGTTCTTTCTTGGGGTTTGCATGGAAGTCTCTGGGTCCTGTCTTATAAGTAGAATTGTTAAGTGCATGCTCGTGTACATAATAAATGGATAACGGCTGTTGGCTTTTGCTTGTGTCTTTTTCTCTACCCCCCATTCATTGCATTGCCTGTAAAATAAATGCTCTCTTTGTTTGAACGTAAACCTGCTCGTCGTGTCGTTTCATTCCATTGACTGCTATGGTGTGTACGGAGAATTAGCTGGCTTTTAAAGCCGATAAAAGTAAATATGTCCGACGGAACTTGGTGATTTAAAACCGCTCGGCATTCGCACAGGTACGAGCATGCTTAAGCGGCTCGTTTCCGTCCAAGTTCTTGTCGAGGTACAAACTCATGGTAGTCTGTCCACGAGAATAATTAGGTAAATCGATAATTCGGCAATAAACCCTGTAGCGCGGGCAGAGCATTGACAAGTTTGTGGTGTATTAAAAACACCCATAGCTGGGTTTCGGCGTTTGTCCGGAAGCTCCGACTAGATTGTCGTGTTTGGTGGGCGCGCGGCCTGGATTGGGCTGAAAAGGTCGTGCGCACGCCGAACCGGCGGAAATCTACAACAATATGTTACTAGCAGAGCCTACCCGTCACTTCGCTGATGGAACAATTAGTCGTTCTGTTTAACAAAAATTTTGGAGAAGGAGACGGAAAGGAAGACAAATGTACCCGTGTATAGATTCTTAAACCCATCCTATCCCTCCCCCCACCCCACCATTTCCACTCCCACGCTCGGATATGTGGAGGCAGCACTCCGCTTCCCCAAGGTAGCACTCCACTCCCTGATCTGCGGAGTGCTAATCCCAAATTGCCACTTGTATTGGGATGGTGAATACACCAATCACAGGTGGAGAAGAGGGTCCCCCTGAGCTGAGATTCCACCAATGAGAGAGAGGTTGGAGGCCAAGAGGGGAGAGAGTGAGCTGGAGATAAAAGGAGGGAGTACATGCAGTTTGACGGGAATTCAAGGAGTCTGCTTGGAGAGTCAAATTATGAATTTGAGCAGTCTGCGATCTTGTCCATCTGGTTTCATCTTTCACTTTCACTTTCACTTTCCCTTTTTGGCTTGACGGTCAATGTAGCTGACTTAAGATCTTTGGATCTTGAGTTCAAGCCCATGTCAAGCTGTTGAATTAACACCAGGTTGGTTGACTGTTTGTCATCCTTCAGAGGTCAGCTTACTGGTAATGGGGCACTGCATCAGCAGCACAGCCACGCCCTCAGAAAAAAATATGCAGTGAAGCAGCCACTGGCTGCATAAGAATAAATAAAATAAACTTTCCCTTTCATTCTTTTACTTTCACTTTCACTTTTATTTTCACCCAACTTTCACTTTCATTCCTTCTCGCACCTTTCACCTTCTGCCCTTGCATACATTTGCTTGGCATCCTGTTCGCTGCACTCCCGCTATCTGGCTTTATCATTGGACCCCTTCAACTCCTCAATGTCGGGTGGTTCCACCAAAATCTGTGCCAAGTTTGTTCCGCAAACGCACACGGAGAGGCACACCTCGTTGGTGGCGTGGAGAGAGGGACCAGAGTGGAACGTGGGGGGTCTTGACCAGCGGAACAGTTTGTGTCAGAGGTCTTGGGTGGCACTAGCTCAGCTGTGTTAGCGTAAGCTATGCATGGGCTTGATACCTCGACAGGAAAAGGGGAAGAAGAAGAACACGGCCGCACAGTGGCGATCACAGACAGTAACAATACATAAATGAATCCAACACACCCCAAAATTATTGAGGTGTTGCTTAAACCACGCAAGACTGAAAGGAAATAACAACACAAAATAAAAACCTTTGCTGTGTGTGCCCCCTCACGCATGTGGTCCAGCTCCCCACAATCGCTCTCCATTCGTGCCTCAGCCCAGTTGGTAGGTGGGTCCTGTCTTTCCATGCGGTAGTTCCCTGTAGGGCCTGTCCCTACTGTACCCTGCATGCCTTCCCTCCAGGACTTCTTGCTCCAACCAGCAGCAGCAGCCCAAACCCACAAGCACGAACCGACAGCATGAATTGACAGCACGTACCCACAGGTGCTGAGCGACGGCATGTACAACTGGACTGTACCGCGCGCTCACTGTTCATGCTTTTATAACCTCCACTGGGCCTGTTCCAGTGCCTGTGGGGCGTGCTCATGGGACAGCATACTTGTGGTATTTGGAGTACTGTCAAATCTGGCCTTTCACTCACATGCACACCGTGGACTTGTACTGACCCCACAATCAGTTGCGAGTTGTGCTCATTGGCGTTCGGCAGAGGGAAATTCCACGCAGCCAGATAAACAACCAGGAAGGTCCAATGTGGGGAAGAGGGGGAGGCAGGGCGTAGACACAGATACTTGGGTTAGAGGTGGTGGGCGAGGTCTGTCATAACACGTGCTCCAGATGTTTTATCATTTCCAGGAATTACACGACACTTACTCTTAACACGTACGATGAAATAACTATTCTAATATTCATTTATTTGCCTTACAGCAGATGCTGTTGAGGATTTGACCGACTGAAGAGTTTCTGTTCATCATACCCGGTCGGAGGTGAACATTGGTGTAGATAGCATCGACTTTCTCTTTCATACCAACTTGGTGAGAATTAAAGAAAAGAAAATTCAAGGCCAAATTTTAACCACCATTTTTAATTGCATTATTAAAGATGGCTCTCCCACTTTCAGTTATACCTTGCTCATCCATGAGCCTCTTTCCTGCAAAAAAAAAAACCTGATACTTTTTTTTAACCCCTCTTCCCTCCCCTTTCACATGGACCTTGACATCCCACATACCCCCACTCACATGCACATACCCCTTCTACTTATTCTACTCTTTCTGTCGTCAGAAGGCAATCAATGCTGCAGGGATTACGCCACAAAGAGGTTCATTATAAAAAAAATGTTTTTCATCATGACTTGATCACCGGTTGTGTCGAATTAAGCATTTTTCAGGAAGTGCTGAAAGTGACAACTTGTTTCAAAGTCCTAACTATTTCCTGACAGGATGTCAGGATACTTAAATACTTATTGGATGAGTCAAACCAAATGCTGAACATCTCACAACCTTTTTTTTTTCCTGCAGACTTTTTAATGATTGTTTGCTTTGGATTATCATTATTAAGTCATCATTGCAATGCACATTGGATTGGGATTCAATTAACAATTCAATCCGCTGGTTGCATTATTCCCAAGGTGCGTTGGGTCGCTGCTGCTGTGCCCCCGCCCCCGTTTTAGGCCAGGAATTTCTAAGTTGTTCCAAGTTTCTACCACACAATGACCTACTCTTGGTCGAAAGATACCGTGGCGTTTTTTAACTTTCACGAAGTAATGATAGCAGATGGGATACCCGGCTTAACGTCCAGCCGAGGGGCGGCACACTTTGTGTCGCAACGCTTGGCTGCGAAGCACCGATCCAAAAGTTTATACTCAGGTGGGGAATCAAGTCTCGGTGAAGTAACTCAAAGAACACAAAGGAAGGTATGATGTCCACGGTGTCCTTTGCGAAGAGTAGAAGAGCTATTGCCGGCACAATTAACAAATTCCAAATATCTGCCCTAAGCTTAGTCGAACGCCGGAACGTCGTATTCCTTATGGGCTGGCAGGATAGCTTTGCCTTAGACTTGGAGGTGTGCACACTTTCCTTTGAGATGTCTGCCCTGGGTTTGAATCTCGACCCATCTATAAACTGCCACCCTGGTGTTTCACTTCGGAGGGCAATGCATCAACGACATCACGCCGGGTGTCCCTTTTGATGGCATCAATTGGTTGACATTAAAGATCCCACTGCCTATTTAGCAAAGAGTAGGCAAGTTATTGCCAGCAACCACAACAAATTTACAAATTCCTTCCAAAAATACCTGCAGTTGAATGTCAGGCATGTCCAGCCGGTTCGTGGAAGACTTCCTTCAAAAGCCCAGTTTACCCCACAAGAACGTGGGCATAATTGGGACTGTTGCAGAAAAATAATAATACGTCACACACCGCAGCTCCTGGATAACTTGCGGGTTTCCCAACAGCAAACGAGTAGAGAGGATGTCGTCTGCTTTATTTCTATTCAGCATCCTACTCTTAGAATAAATTCAGGGTGTCCCAAAAGTCACCGAGGGATTCAGAAATTAAATAACATTTCTGTTTTTTTTTTTTTTTAATAATTTATGATTATTTTTATACCAAAAGAAAATGTACAAAATGGAGATAAATTTGCTTCATTTATGAGAAATGATGCAGCTTCGATGTCCTCCATTTTCGGCTTCGCAGAGACGGGCTCTTTCGACAGCATTTTGCATAACAGCGGACAATAACTCCGGCTGCAGCCCTCGAATTTCTGCACAAATGTTGTCCTTGAGCTGCTGAATTGTATTGGGCTTATTGATATATGCACGCTCCTTTAGGTAACCCCAAATAAAATAATCGGGAGGCGTCAAATCAGGAGAACGTGATGGCCAAGAAATTTCTGAATTTCCCGAAATTATTCGGTGTCCACGCTCTTTGGGTGAGAATAATTGGTCGATGAAATTTAAAATAAAATTCCACGATTTTGGTTCTTTGTTCAGTTGTGAATTTTTCTATGGGTAATTTCCAAATGTTAATCTAAATTCTGAAAAGAAAAGAAAAACAAATTATTGAAAAACAGAAATGTTATTTAATTTCTAAATCCCAAGGTGGCTTTTGGAACACCATGTATATAATTTGTGGGTTTCCCTGCCCCTTCGAACTCGGGGCA
>NC_140965.1:54369229-54386729 GCF_056783735.1 Eptatretus burgeri
CAGTCATCGTTTCTGTGCCTTCTTAAAATGGACACTCGAGGAGATGCTATTCAGGATCAATGGCTGAGTTTTGGGGGTTGTGTCGTCATCTTTTTTTTTTGTGAAAACTGTTCGAAGATGTTGGAAATGTGAGACATTATGTGATAACATTATAATTTGCATCGCATAATTGTAACAGGATGTCTCGAGCACTGGGTCATATCGCCAATGTGTCACCAATTCACTCTCATTAGCTGAAGATGTGTTGCAGATAATTTTTTTGTTGTTGAATTCATTTTTCTTGATTTAAACCCCATATTGTAACAATTTGATGGGTTGGCAGGATAACTTTGAGGAATGCACACTCACCTATGAGCTGCCAAGCCTGGGTTCAGATGCAAACCCAGCTATAAGCTGTCATCCTGGTGTTTCATTCACATGCTGGGTGAACTATCAATGTATGCTCCATCCTTCAGAGAGTTGTTAAGCTGGAGGAACCGTCTGCCAGCACTGGTCATTGGTGTATGTTCAAGATCCCTCTGTATCATTCACGACGAGTATGTGCATTATGAATGTTACTCTGAACAAAATGCCACCCAAATTACCTTCAGTCGACCATCAGGCCTGGCTAGCTGGTTCATGAAAAGACCATAGATGTCCCCTGACAAGCGCCACATCAATGGGGGAATAATTGGAGCCATTTTAGTAGTAGTTATCGTAGTAGTAGTAGTAGTAAATTTGTCTTATGCTGTTTTGTATGCAGCCTGTGCTGCTCGGTGTATCATTTCTAGAAGCGTGAGTGTGCCGCTGATGCAATGCCCCTTAGCTGTTACCAAGAAGCTGGTCTCCATTTTACCGATCTCAGAGGGATCAAAACACCTGGTGATAATTCAGTGGCACGACAGTGACTCAAACTCAAGACCCTAAGAGCTTAAGGTAGCCACCTTAACCGTTAAGCCAACACCAGGCTTAATTAGCCGTCCCTGTGCAGTGGGAGATGTGGTGTTGCAATCACTGTTGTGTGTGCGTGCGTGTGTGTGTGTGTGTGTGTGTGTGTGTGTGTGTGTGTGTGTGTGTGTGTGTGTGTGTGTGTGTGTCTGTGACCGCTGTTTCTCGACAACCGCTGATCCGATCTAATTGAAACTTGCCAGATATATTGATGGGGACCTGAGGATGTGCCTTTTCAAGGTTTGATATTAATCGGACAAGTGCTTCCCAAGTTATGGCCATTTATTTACCAACCAATGACAGGAACCGTTGCTGCGGCCATTTTTGATCAACCAATGACAGTAAGCATTACTGCGTAGCCGTGGTCGATGGGGAAGAGAAACTCAGCCGCGTTCGCCATTACGGGTTTTTTCTCTCTTCTCTTCTCTTCTCTTCTCTTCTCTTCTCTTCTCTTCTCTTCTCTTCTCTTCTCTTCTCTTCTCTTCTCTTCGTGTTTTTCCTTGCGAAAAGGCAAAATACGTTGGCTCATTGAATAATTGGTCATTAAAAGCCTCCGTATTCTTGCCCTGGACGAGGAAACAAAGAAGAAGCGCCGTTTCCTCAGCGATGTTGTTTGTGAAGAGGTGCTAACGAGATAAAGGTGTGTACATGGAGACGATTTTTATTATTATTTATTTATTGAAGAAAAATTGTTCCGAAAATAATTTATCAAAAAAGTGCACAAATTTTTTTTTTTCCAATTGTCAAAACGCTGTGGCCTTTGGAAGTGTGAAGGAATTCAGCTCCACTCAACATGCTTGCCAACGAAATACATCTCAATTTGGTGGTAAAAACGATTCACAACGACGGGTTTCCTTACTCATTGTTCTGCAGTCTGCATTCAACCCCTTCATTTGTCATCTCATTGACTTCATTTCATCTATCTATAATTCCAGCAATCTCTGTGTGTGTGTCTGTGTGTCTGTGTGTCTGTGTTTCTGTGTGTCTGTGACCGCTGTTTCCCGACAACCACTGGTCCAATCTAATTTAAACTTGCCAGCTATATTGCTGGGGACATGAGGATGTGCCTTTTCAAGATTTGATATTAATCGGACAAGTGATTCCCAAGTTATGGCCATTTATTTAGCAACCAATGACAGGACACGTGCTGCGTAGGCGTGGCCGATGCGCCATTTAGTTACCAATCACAGGACACATTGCTGCGTGGGTGTGGCTGCGTAGGCCGGTGCACGGCCGGCCGACGATGACGTCACGTGCCGTGCTGGTTACGATGGGGATCGATTGGTGCCTTAGTTACCATGGGGTAGGAGTGCCAATGGTAAATGGCAGCAATTGTCATGGCAAGCAAAGACGGAGATAAACTTGATTTTAATTAACTCTGTGTGTAAGTATCACAGCAGTTGTGACTTCAATCCAAGCGATAATTCGTGGAATGATGTGAACATTCCGTACGGGCACGCACTACTTTTGGATAGTGATGACTTACTGTATTCTAATAATTTCTCAATTTCTTATCCGCATTTATAGATAAGCACAATGCCCCAATCCAGTCGTCGTTTATGAGAGCGAAGGAATGGCCTATGTAGTTGTTTGAAAGTTTTTTTTTTTTTTGCATATACGGCCACGCACATATGGGCACGCAAGAGGAACGGCCTGTGTGGTTGTTGTTTCTGGCACGCGGTTTGAAAGTGTTTTTTTTTTTGTATGCATGGCCACGCATGTATGGGCATGCATGTATGGGCACGCACGTACGGCCATGCACGTATGGCCATGCACGTACGGCCACGCACGTACGGCCACGCACGTACGGCCACGCACGTACGGCCACGAGAGAGCGAAGGAATGGCCTGTGTGGTCGTTTCTGGCAAGCGGTTTTAAAGTATATATATATATATATATATATATATATATATATATATATATATATATATATATATATATGTATATATATGCCTGGTGTTGGCGCAGTGGTTCGGGCAGTGGCTTGGGATCCAAAAGGTCCTGAGTTCAATCCCCGTTGGGCCACTGAATTAATACATCAGGGGGTTGACTCAGCCTGTCATCCTTCCGAGGTCGGCAAAATGAGTACCAGTATACTGGGCCGGTGCATACCCCGGTTAAAATAGGTGTACCATATCCCTGTGTCGTAAGAGGCGACCAGGGTTGCGTCAGGAAGGGCATCCGGTGTAAAACATGTGCCAAATCACTATGCGGATCATACGGATGATCCGCTGTGGCGACCTCTAACGGGAGCAGCCGAAAGAAGAAGAAGAAGATTATATATATATATATATATATATATATATATATATATATATATATATATATATATATATATTTGCATGTACGGGCACGTGAAAGCGAAGGAACGACTTGTGTGGTTCTTGTTTCTGGCACGTGGTTTGAGTTTTTTTGCGGGGGGGGGGGGGGTGAGGGTTTGCACGTACGGCCACACATCTACGGGCATGCACTAGTCTACACAGATACAGATACTGGTGTCAATATAAAGTGCATCACAAGTGCAGAAATAGGTTTTTCCTGCACAAATAAGCAAGGTGACATGAGCTATGTCATTGATGTTCTCTGCTGGATGACGAGTTTCTAATTATAATATTGATTATATAAAGAAATGCAGTTCAGTAAAATACGAAATTGAAAAGAAGGCCCAAATAGTGGGTACACCCCATATCTTCTAAAAAGACACTGTGACATTGGCATTGCAAACTCAGACATTGTACATTTTGTTGAGCATCTTTGTGCTCTGTTTGTCTTGGGTTATAGAGGCAATGGTCTCCCTTCACGAACTTCATCGACTTTTCATCTCCTTCAGAACTGATCAGAGAAGAATGTCGTGGCAAGGTTCCCGATACTCTTTGTGTTGAAGATTGGCATCAGCGGCAGCAATTCACCATCCGGTGGCATTGCTGATACCATTTCATTCGGTACAAGGTGCGACCGGAATAATCGTATCCGTATCCGTATCCGTTTGCATTATCTGACAACCATTGATATTTGCATGCTTTATGTCAACATAGACATAGAAAACCATTGATCACAATTTTTAACGTATCAGTATCCATGTTTATGTGAACACAGCTTTATGTACAATGAGGCAAAGTTATGATTATTATTATTATTATCTATATATAATAGGCAAACGCTGTCTATCTGTCTGTCCCACCCTGCAACATGGAAACGCTCCTTGGAGAGAAAACATTATGAAATAAAACTTTTCATCAGCAGGGACTGGCAGGCTTGTCACGATAGAAGGGACAATGGACGGTGCAAAGTACAGGAGAATCCTTGACAAAAACCTGCTTGAGTCAGCCATGAATCTGAAACTGGGTAAGAGATTCACATTTCAGCAGGACGATGATCCGAAGCACAAAGCGAACACCACACTGGATGGAGTGACTGAATAAAAATACAATAGATGTTTTTAAGTGACCCAGTCAAAGTCTTGACTTGAACCCAATTGAACATTTATGGCGAGACTTGAAGGTTGCATGCTCCCAAATTGAGCGGCTATCCTGCGAGCGCTTTACTGCATCTTCCCTTTTTTTTGGCTCTGGTTTGCAGCGCTGCTTGTTCGTTGTTGACCCCTGTTTTAGTCATCACTTTATATCACTCTGCATAATAAAAGTTCTAAGAAGTTGACAAATATCAAAGAAACTCCTAGTGGGAATAAATGATTGTGAAAACACAAAATGAACTTTTCCATTAGCTCCTGTTAACTTTAAGAGGGCAACGCTTGGCAATTTCTTGCTTGAGTGGTTGCCTCTCTCAAGTGAATATATTTTTATTTCGTCATCGATTTTCTGATTGCCAAGAACCTCTCCTGAGAATGAGCTCTCAGATTAGTCAAGAAAGACTTATGATCAAATGACTGCATTAGCTGTGGTCACAAAACTCCATCAACATTCCGTAAGAGATGGCTTCGTATTATATACGTTAAATGGAGTAATTTTTTTTCATCCACCAAATTAAGAAAATGGTGGGGCTTCCTCCAACTACTAATCCCACCCACTCATGTCCCTGACCTAATATTCCAGTCCATTTCTTTTTTTCCCTAACCTCACGATCTTTAACACCAACCTCCTTCCTCTTTTCACACTCTTTTCTCTTAAACTTCCCCCACCCTCGTTGTTTGTATTCTCCATTTGCGGGTTTGAAAAGGTGGGTTGGAGTTCCCCCAGGACTCGACGTATCCACCTCCGTTTCGATAAAGGATCGCATTTCAAGGACCAAGTTGTGAAGTTTTCTTGTTCTCATATTTTTGTTCCGAGGGTTATTTTCTAGATCGTCACTGAACCTCGGACAGTCTGCAATTGTAGTTTATTTGTCGTAATTTTCCTCTGGATTTTTTTTTCTAAATCTCAGTGAGGTTCCTCTTTATTATTCCTATTGCTCCAACTTTCACTGGCACATGTCAGCACTCTTCAGCTTCCAGGTTCTTTTGACTTCATTTTTCAGATCCTGGTACTTCATCATTTTTTTAGTATCCACATTATTTATACCAAAGGAGCTGCATACTGACACCTCGATTAGCAATGTCATTTTTCCTTTTTTTGTTTCTCAGTAATATGTCCAGTAACAATGCTTTGTTTTCTGTTCATGCTTGATGGGATGGTCAGGTCGTACGTGAGCACTATACGTCCTTGTTTTCAATGATAACTTTTGGTTTGTGCTTCCATGATTTTTCTGAGACTGGGATATTAAAGTGTTTGCACATGTGCCAATTGATTACTCGACACACCTTGTTGTGCCTGTGGTGGAAAATAACTCAATTTCCACAATGGTTCAGCATACAAAAGAGAATATTTAATACAAATACGTACGTGCACATACGGGAGAAAATATATCAATGAAATTCTCAAAAAAAACAAAAAAAAACACACTAATGCAAGCCCTATATATGAAACAGGGACGAGTGGGGGAGATGATTGAACAAGCAAGATAAAACAGAAATCGCTTTTAATCTGTGAAAGAGTAACTATTCCCACAGTTTGAAATCAAAATAACTGCTTTCTGGTACTGAGAAAGGAGTGAAAACATTCTAAACAATGAAGGCAAGGCCCAATTACAGCCAATCAGCAAAGAGCACAACAGCCCTTTCGAGGTTCCCCAGGGTTTGGAGGTACAGAGAGTTACACCGTTCAAGGGAATGAATCATTATTTCAGAACTTTCTCACCGTTTATAAAGAACAACATTACATTGACTAGCGCTACTCACACAAACACGGCAGCCCCCACAATGTGTCTACACAAAAAGCCATGCATTATATTCTTTAAATTTGTGAACTAAATAAATATCTAAAGTTACGTTTAATCATGCACTAATTAATATACTTAAGTCTTCCTGGAACTTATGCAACATTTCCAGGTTGTTACATAGTTTTAATCAAAAATGACAAATATATATATATATATATATATATATATATATATATATATATATATATATATATATATATATATATATATATATCACAAATCAATATCAATTGAAGGCAGATGGATGCTTTACAGAAAGCAAATGCACCAGAATACGTGGATAATCATATTTACAAGGGAATCCTCTCAACTGCAGCATTTTACCAAAGTTCATATTTTACCAAAATATTTTTTATGAGGAAGGAACAATGTCTTTATTCATTCACACTTTGGGCTGACCACACCAATTACAAATGCTTGAAGAGGAAATCTTTGACATTGCTGGGATCTTCGACATGCCTTTGTGTGTAAAGTTGTTCTGACTGACACGAGTTCTTTTTTACATCCCGATAGGAAGTGGCTCGTGCTTTCTGTTTCTATCCTGCAAAGTCTACACTTGTCTGATTGACTCAGTCCTGCCATCTTTCCTTAAGACATTTGTATGGTGACCTTGGTCTTGGGCATTTATTATGATTTGTTCTCCATCTCAGTTGAGCTAACCTCTTCTTAGCGACTTCATTGAGCCTTTTTTGTCTATTCCCAATCTGTCCAGCTCTTTTTTTTTTCTCTCTATTCCTGCTCTTTTGTCGTTCTCCCAGTTGTTGTTGTACATTTGTTGACACTTTGTTTTGTGCTTTTCCTTTGTCTTCTTTGCAATCATTGGCACTGTATTTATTCGTTGCTGTTTTCAATTTCATGCGCAGCATCTTCTATTCTTCTCTTTGTATTTGTGTGCAAATTGGATTTGGTGTTTTTACGCCTATTTACACCTATTGAGTTTTTTACGTACTCGGATAATTCTAGTCATCGTTCTGTGCATTGTGTACTCATTCTACTCTAGTCTTGGCAGGTACATTCTTGGAATGCATTTGTTTTTGTAGAACATTTTGTTGATAGTGAGGACTTTCCTTGTTTTGATGTCTCGTTTATTGTATATGGCCAGATTATTATTTGCAGCTGCACTGGAATACTGGTACTAGTAGTTGGTTTATGGTTTTGATTTTGTTTCTTGGCTAGAATTATGTTTTCAGAATCAGCCTCGTTCTACGTAGGTATTCCTTAGTACTTGTTTTATCCATTTGTTTGTGATATATTTGATGACCCCCTTCTACTATGAAGTATTTGTATGATGCTTCATTTTCCAGCTTCTGTATTGTTGTCTTTAGGTCAATGTTGGGTTGTACATGTGTCCTTGCTCTGAAGTTATTTAGGTTACTCAGTAGGTCCAGGGCCAAACAAAACAGGAGGGGTGAAAAGCTGCTGCCTTGGAAGATTATATGTCATATCTTCATCCCTGGTATTTTGATCTTTCTCTCTGAGTCCTGTAATATCAACATGGTATTTCAAAGCTCCACTGCGTTCTCAATCAGTTTTATTATCTGGGGATAAAGTACACTAGCATGCATTTTATCATCCATTAATACAGTTTGACATGATCAAAAGCTTTTTTGTAGTCTATCCAGGTTGTGGACAACTTGGTTCTTCTTGTTTTACAGTTTTCGAGCATGGCCTCTCTCTCTCTCTCTCTCTCTCTCTCTCTCTCTCTCTCTCTCTCTCTCTCTCTCTCTCTCTCTCTCTCTCTCTCTCTCTCTCTCTCTCTCTCTCTCTCTGCATCTCTCTCTGTAGTTTTTTCAGTAGTTGGTGGTCTATTGTTCTGCAGCATCCTTTTTGTATCCCTTCTGCTCTGCCTCTAGACGTCCTTGTGTTGTGTGGTATTCAATAATTTGCGATGATTCCTGTTACAAGTTCATATGTTGTTGAGAGACATTTTATTGGCCTGTATTTGTGAGGTCGTTGGACTTCTTCAGGATTTGGGATGAGGAAGGTGTTACCTTCTGTAAGCCACTCATCCATTACGTTTTCCTCTTTGATATGTTCGCTAAATACTCGAGTGTAGTGATAGTGGAGAGAATCTAGTTGCTTTCGAGAGAAACTTGGGATCCTATCTAGGCTTAAACCTTTTGAAGTGTGGCATTTTTGCATGTTGTTTTTTTATTTTTTTATTTTCCTTGGTATTTATCACTGGGGCATATCCTTTCTATGTTGCTTTTTCTTTTCCAAGTTTCAGATCCATTCCACCTCGTTATTGTGTTATTTTCGCTCTTCATGAGTTCCTTTCCAGAATATTTGTTGTTCGCCTTTTTTTTTGGGGGGGGGGGGTTGGGGAGGGGGAAGACAATTGACACATTGTGCTTCTGTTTACCTAGTTCTCGGTCGTATTTATTCAGGTTATTTTCAATTGGGTTTTGTTGT
Organism: Eptatretus burgeri; assembly: GCF_056783735.1. NCBI lineage: Eukaryota > Metazoa > Chordata > Myxini > Myxiniformes > Myxinidae > Eptatretus > Eptatretus burgeri. The sequence continues at coordinate 54,377,843 of NC_140965.1, forward strand.
TTATAGGTGTTGGTTTTGTCTTAGATTTTTTTTTCCCTGCTTTCATTTCTATTTATGTTTTTGTTTTCAATGCACACTGACTCGAGGTCCTTCTCTTCGATTTTGTATTTGTTTTTTATTTTTTGGATATCCTCTTTAGTTTTGGGCTTTGGTTTCCTCAAGTCACTTTGCCTCTCCAAATCACTGTCTAGTTTTTGGGCATTACGTCTCTCTGAAAGGACCGTCTGGAACCCCCCCTCCCCCATTTACTTTCTCAACAATCCTCTTGAAGAAGTCCTTTCATTCAAGCTTCTGGGTCTCATTATCTGCCAAGATCTTTCCTGGGATAGCCACATTTCCAACTTGGCCTCCAAAGCTAGTCGCCGACTCGGAATCCTCCATCGTGAAAAGTCCTTCCTTGGCACAACTGAGCTCTTGACCGCATACAAATGTTTCGTCTGCAGCCAGATAGAGTCCTGCACTCCCCTCTGGGCAGGTGCTCCTGCTTCTCACCTTTCTCAGCTTCACACTGTGGAAACCAAGGCATTTAGGATCATTGGTATCTCCCGTGTTGAGGCTGAGTCTTTGGGTCTTTCACTTTCTCACCGCAGGTAGATCGGTGGTCTTTGTCTTCTACCGTCTCCTCTCCAGCCTGTCCCCCCTGCCTGTCTGCGATATGCTGTCCCCCCCCGCCCCATATTTCTGCAGGGTGCTCAAGGTCCACCAGCAACCCCCTTCTGGTAAAACTACCAAAATCAAGAATCACAGCTCACCTTCACTCTTTCATTCCTCTTTTTCCCCACCTTTGGAACAAACTCCCACACTCTCTTCAATCCCACTCTTCCCTACAGGTCTTTGAAACAGCTGTTCACCACCATCTCTTATCTTCCCCCATCTAAAATCACGATCTTTTCTACCCCCACTAATCCACCACAAACCCACCTCCTTCAAATTCCCTGCTTTCCTTCTTGAAAGTCCATGTAGTGTCCATCTTGTTTATTCTGTGTACCCCGCCCCATCCCTCTCCCTTCCATTGATCTCTTCATGTTTTTGTTACCCACTTTTTTTTCCTTTCCTCTCCTGCCCCTCTTGTCTCCTGCTCCCCTCCCCTATATTGTACGTTCTGTGTGTTAGCTCTCATACGAGCCTCGACAGTTTACACAAAAAAAGTCTATTTTCTATTTGTGGGACCTGCCCTCTTTTTCTTGTGGTGTTGCTTGCCTGTTATTTTTTTCTTGGATGAAGAGATCTGCTGCAAAACAGTATTGATTTATTTCAAGGCAGATGATCTCCAACACTCTTGATCCTTCCAAAATTTGTCCATGTGGTTGTTTTTCAATTTTCTCTTTCTCACTTTACCATACTTCCACCCCCTTCCCCCTTCACCAGCCACCCCTCACTTGCATATACATCATCTGTATTCTTTATACAGCATTTCTCATCTCAGGTGGTAGAAAGAGGCTTCAATTTAGCGTGAAGTGTTTTGATGGGATGCACCCATCCATTCTGCCCTCAGGGTAGTGTTTACATTACTGTTTCATCTTCAGGTAGAGCCTCACAGCCTTTCCATCACCTGTGCCAACCAAAGGTGAATATTCCTCTTTCAAGTGATCGCACTGACATGTTTATAAATAAATTACAATCTGGTGTAGACCATTACTAGATTAACATGAGTGTGAGCAGTGTGTCATCCACATCCAATGAAGCAATCCTTTGTTTTGTCTTCAAGTTGAAACAAATCACATGTTGATTATTTCAGTCATTTGTATGAAATGTGTGTTGTATTCATAAAGCTGCCTTTACGAGTCTTTTGAAGTCCTCATGAGATGATAAGAGATGGATTGATTAGTGGGTTTAGTGCCATAAAAAAAATCCCCAATTGTTTGTCAAAGCCGACGGGCCTTCTTTGTCTTCATTGTCTCCTACTCTTTCCATCTGCTCAGGGATGACTGTGTTTTTTTATCAGAACAATGTTGGAATAATCAGACCCTGCAGCGGTTTTGAGAGGGTAAGATAATACAGAGGAACATGAGGGAATTGTTAGGCGAGGCTGGAATACTGAAGAAAGTACATGAATGAAGGAATGAGGACAACTTTTAAAACATCTCCTCCTCTCTGGCATTGTGCAAACCGACAAAGCAGATCTTGTTCCTCAGTACTTAGCCCCTTCCAGGATCGGTCATACCGCTTATCTGGTTTGTTGTTCCTATCTAAACACTTGATTACAGGTATGAGGAAGAGGTGGATACCTGGGGAGCGGAGGGAGGGGGAGGGTGAGTGCACCCATCCACGAATACGTGCTTCTGGCTGGTTGTCAATCATCAGTTTGTACATTTTGTACTTCCCCAAGAGTCTCCACAGTGCATAATGTGTTTATATGTCTATACCTTTACTTAGGACTGGCAGGATAGATTTGAGGTGTATACACTCACCTCTGAGCTGTCTAGCCTGGGTTAGAATAAAAACCCAACTATAAACTGTCACCCGATGTTTCGCTTGCAGGGTGATACATCAATGTGTGCACTGTCAATCGGAAAGCCATTAACCTGGGCATCTCTCGCGTGTGGCTCGCATTAGTGGGTTTGAGTGGACGTTAAATATCCCACGGTGTCCTTCTCAAAGAGTAGGTTAGTTAGTCAAACAAATTGCAAATTCCTGCCTTGACTGATTGCTGAAAAGGTAATGGCAAACACCGAGATTAACCATAACCTTGAGGAACTGATTCAGCAGCACCGTCACTCTGTAAAGAGGGTGTGTGGTATCTGTTGATGATGAGACAGTATTTTATTGGATCCTCATGGAGGATCTCTAAGTCTTACTCACATTGTTGTTCTTGTGGACTTTTTTGTTTCGCAGCCTACAGTTTTCATCGAAACTTCCTGAAACTTGGCGTATATATGTAAAATTACCTTGCGCAGACAGTAATGATCTCCGATTTTGAAAATTCCTCCTAGAAAAAAAGTTATCACGTCCAAATATCTCCGCTAATGGAAATCGCCTAAAAAATTATCTCCGAAACTAGGCAAGCTTTTTGAATTCTGTTTGCGGGAATCGAACATGGCATTAGCAGAGATGAATTGCCGCACATATGATACATCACTATGCCATCATATCAAATATTATGACGTCATTCCTATTTTTGACATTTTTTGTTTCACAACCCAGAGTTTTCATCGGATCTTCGTGAAACTTGCCATGTATATGCAGAAAGCCCACGCGCAGGCAGTAACCATCTCCGATTTTGGAAATTCTTCCGAGAAAAAAAGTTAACGTCATAATATCGCCGCTAATGGAAATCGCCTATACCATTATCTCCAAAACTAGTTTGTTTCACAGCTTACCATTTTCATCGAAACTTCCTGAAACTTGGCAGAGATATGTAAAAATACACTGCACAGACAGTAACCATCTCCGATTTTGAAAATTCCTCCGAGAAAAAAAGTTGTGACGTCAAAATATCTCCGCTAATGGAAATCGCCTAAAAAATTATCTCCGAAACGAGGAAAGCTTTTTGAATTCTGTTTGCGGGAATCGAACAGGGTATTAGCAGAGATGAATTACCATACATATGATACATCACTATGATGTCATATCAATTTTTATGACATCATTCCTATTTTTTGACATTTTTTGTTTCACAACCCAGAGTTTTCATCGGATCTTCGTGAAACTTGCCATGTATATGCAGAAAGCCCACGCGCAGACAGTAACCATCTCCGATTTTGGAAATTCTTCCTAGAAAAAAAAGTTGACGTCATAATATTTCCGCTAATGGAAATCGCCTATACCATTATCTCCGAAACTCGGCAAGCTGTTTGAATTTTGTTTGCGGGAATCAAGCCGGGCATTAGCACAGATAATTTATCGCAAACCTGATACGTCACAATGATGTCATATTCGTTTTTATGACGTCATCATTAAGAGGACGAGGATCTTGGCTCATTCGAGCTTTTTTCTCTTAAGTTTTGTTCTTGACCCTTCCCTTTTATACCAGGGTCAAAACTTTCTCTTCAAGGTCCAAAACGTGACTTCTATTCCAACAGCATCATCAAAATTACCCACCACTGTGAAGGCGTTTGACACGAGCAAGAGCCTACACAGGAGAGGACGAACATTTTGCCTGGTTTCGCTGGCGCGCACTCTTCTTTCATGGTTTGGGGAAATAAATATAATTATTTCTTACTCTTTTTTTTTTATCTCATGCAATGCTTCTCTCCTGTTGCTTGTTCCTTTAATTGTTGTACGTACTTGTATTTATGTCTCTTTCTATGTGTTGGTGTATCAGGCTCTTGGGCGTCGATCGGTGGGAAATGAGGAAACATGCCCCCCACATTTTTTGGAAGAGGGGAGACAGCATGATTGTCCCACTCCCCCCTCCCGCCACCAACCCCGCCCCCCGCCCCCTCCCCCACACACACACAAACACGTTTTTGGTTGAAAAATAAAAATTGTAGATACTCACAAAAGGATGACAAAGTAGTTTTCCATGCAATTGATTTTTAAACACATTTTTTGAAAAGTTTCAATGAGCGATTAATTATTTTGTGAGTGGAATATTAATAGATTCTGTGCTTTTGGGAACATTGTTTACCTTAATGACATACGGCTCATGCACAATTCATTATATTCTGCCCCAACCATTCCACATCACTTGCCGCTCCAGAGCACGTATGGACCAGCACTTGAGAGCACTAGAAGACAACACTTGAGAGCTTGTCTACTATCGTCGCCGTCACCGTCACCATCATCACCGTCACCATCATCACCGTCACCATCATCACCATCATCATCACCATCATCACCATCACCATCACCACCATCATCATCATCATCATCATCATCATCATCATCTACGCAATTTTATGTCTGTCTTTGGTCAATGCATTTTGTCGTGAGTCATCCAATCTAACTTGTAAGACAAAGGTTGGAGCTACTTAATTTGCCCCCTATCCCTGGGGTTCTGAAAATGGTGGGGAGTGGAGGGGCTATGATGTAAATTCTCCAAGTAAATGTGTACCATGTCGCGCTGCTCTGGTGGGAGAGCATATTCTTCAGTGTTCTACAAAATAAAGTTGACCCCTCCCCTCTCTCCCCAAATCATTTTCCAGAAAAGGTAGAGCAAGCAACAATAAAGTGCTCAGAATCCTAAATTTTCCTGGGCCCGCCTAAGGACCCCAGAACCCCACACTGTATTAGATTTGTGGAGTCCGCTTGTATCCTCCCCCCCCCACCTCCCCTACACTTTTCAATAGCGATTGATGGCTTTGATCCAGCTGAACTATGAATTGGATTGCTTTGTTTGTATTATAACTTTATAAACTAAAGAGTTCATCGAACACCTTGACCCATGCAGTCTTGAGAAAAAAGGACATGGGTGGGATCTGTGAACAGCAAATTTGATTGGTCGAGATGATGTAAAATGCCATAATATTTTGTCCAAGTACTGATTTACGAAAGGTTTTTGAAAGTGCCAATAAGGCGATTTGTGTTCTCCAGTGTGCAAGTATATTATTCAATTTAAATAAAAAAGATTTCAAAGGTTGTAGAAAAAATAAATTGGGGACGTTTACCACCGTTGATGCAGCATCTTATACACCACCTTATTTAACAAGTTACATTAGTTATTTGTGCACGTTTTCTGTGTCCTTTATGACGTCATTTAAAACAGTAAGTTTTAAAATAATTTTCAATCTTATTTGACTGCTAAACTACAGGTTCGTTTTCCGATTTGTGTTCAACATATAACATTCATTTGAATGTTCCAAACATTCAATCATTCATACTGACATTTGTGTCGACAGCCAGCCAAACAGACAGAAAGACAAACTGAACCAAATGCTCAACTCCCCTTTTTTGCGTCATGTACATTGGTTAACCACAATGGCACTTGGGCGAGTGCGTTTCTCTGCCAGGCTGACAGCTTACCCTTTTGTATCCCACTGAAAGGCCAGATCTGCATCCGGACCTTAACCAAAATCGAATTGGCTTGGTCTTGTCCAGGGTGTCACTTACCCAAATCATGCACCAAGTTTTGTCATAACCCGTCCTCAATTTTTTGAAATATCGTGCTACATATCTTTTTTCACCCGATCATTCAATTGTGAAGAATCACTTTAAAAATTCTAGTATCTGGATCTTCGTCTTTACCAAAATCTAATCAATTACTCCTTGTCTCACACTCTCTCTCTCTCTCACACACACACACACACACACACACACACACACACACACACACACACACACACACACACACACACACACACACACACACACACACACACACACACACACACACACCCTGCTCACCAAGTTTCGTCCAAATCCGTCCCCAACTTTTTGAGATATTCTGCTCACAAACTAATAGACGGGTGAAAACATTACCTAGGTCCAGCTTCGGTGGAGGAGGTAATAACATTTTTGGTCTTCAACATTTGTGAACATAAATTTGAAAGAAAAAACATTTCCTTACCTAAACACCTTGTAGTGGGGCAACTTAACATAACAATTGTGCATTTTGTGAGGAAAGCACCAAATTTGGCACACTAGTAGCCTATCATATTATGAACAGATTTGGATATTGGGCCATCTCAAATTCAGCCGCTGATGGCTGTGGCAGCCATTTTCCACTGCCATCAAAAATTTTAAGATGGCCCAATATCCAAATCTGTTCATAATATGATAGGCTACTAGTGTGCCAAATTTGGTGCTTTCCTCACAAAATGCACAATTGTTATGCTATATTTAGCTAAGTTGCCCCACTATCGTGGGAAAAATTCAATAAAGATCATGCAATAGCACTGAGTTTGTCGAACGTGTAAAGGTAATCACAATTGAAAAAAAGAGCATGAGTCCTTCCGTCCACAATGGATGGTAAAATGATTGAAATCAAACATCTCAGATGGGTATTGAATGGCCAACGGCTATCCAGACCGTTTGTATCCAAAAACCAGGATGGTGTCCATTCTGCTGTCCTGTTGGTGTCCATTCTGCTGAAAAACGCATTTGCACTTAATTTGTCGATACCCTTCATTATCTTAACCATTTTTTATCAGATCCCTTAATAATTGCTTCCTTTCCCATATATAAAGTTATGTTTCCTTCAGCCGCTCCTCATAGCTCCCCGATGGGACAATGTCAACATTTTGCCGACAACACCGAACCGGGTCAGGAGGGGGATGTTGTAGTCACGGCACAATCTGGAGACGCAATGAGCTCTGTGGCTGTGACTTTATGGCAGGTTTATACACCACTCAAGCATACACTACATGGCCAAAAGTATGCTGGCACCCCTTCTAATTAGTGGATTCGGCTGTTTCAGCCACACACATTGCTGACAGGTGTATAAAATCAAGCATCAGCCTCAGTTTCAGATGCATGGCTGACTCGAGCAGGTTTTCATCAAAGATTCTCCTTGACTGCACTGTCAATTGTGCCTTCTATCTTTACAAGCTTGCCATTCCCTGCTGATGAAAAGCAGCCCCATAGCATGATGCTGCCGCCACCATGCTTGACAGCAAGGATGGTGTTGGCTGGATGATGTACAGTGTGAAGCTTGTGCCAGATGTAACGCTTTGAATTTAAACCAAAAAGTTCATTTTTTTGTCTCTGACCACAAAACATTTTTCCACATACCTGCAAGATCATTAAGATGCTTTTTCACAAACTCCATATGAGCTTTTATATGCGTCTTTTTTAGGATTGGCTTCTTTCTTGCCACCTGTTCATTGAGGCCACATTTGTGAAGGGATTGGGATATTGTTGATTGATGCATACTGAGCCTCATCTGGGACATAGAGGCTTGCAGATCTTTGAGATATTGTTGGATTTACAGTGACATTCTGAACCAGTTTCCTCCTTGCCCCGCTGCTGAGTTTGGATGGTTGACTTAATCTGGGTAGAGTCTGGGTGGTATGATACATCTTCCACTTCTCAATGACAGATTTCACCGAACTTTAAAGGATAATGAATGACTTTGAAATCTTCTCATAACTCTCCTGAATGGTGCTTCTCCACCACTTAATGTCTGACTTCTTTGGAAAGATCCTTGGTCTTCACATTTGCCTTGTTGGTTGACCAAGTAAATTTCACCTTAAAACTTCGATAAAGGGGAAGCTTAATTTTTAAGTTAAACCACTGAATACATACAGGTCGAACCTATTACACTGATTTTGTAACCTTTCAAACAAATTTGCTCCTGAAGTGATTTAGGGTTAATTATGCAAATGGTTACAATACTTATACAACTGAGCTGTCATCTAATTTCCTCTGTTAATCTAACTTATTCACATTTTATGTGTATTTTCTTGCTTTATCACTTTGGAGTAGTTTGTGAAGACTTTATATCAAGTGTGTATTGAAAGCATCATGAAATAAGCTCAAGTGGCATCACAATGTGAAAAACTTTGGATCGTGGTGAATACTTTTGCAGGATGCTTTGAGTACACAATATTACTGCCAACCTGTCGGTGTATTAAAATGTGTGAATCAATTTTTTACAATAAGTGTCATAGAATTGCAACACAAATGCATCATTTAGCTTTGCAATCAACCATATATCTCACTACTACTTTGACGAAATTGTTCAGAATGTCGGTGATAGCTCACCCACTCATCACGAAAGACATCCACCAACTAATTCTAGTGGACCTGACACCCAGTTAAATGTCCAGTCAAGTGACAGCACATCTTGTGATGCACTACCTTACCTACAAAAGCACCAATCGGACAGTTTCTCGTCGAGTGGGAAATCAAACACAAACTAAATAACTGAAAGGCAAGTGCGCCACCTCTGCAGCATCGTATCGGACAGACGCTTCATAAAATGTTATTTTCATCGGCACCAATAATACTTGCACAGCACCAAAAGCGTATTAACTATCTGGATCACAATGATAGAATGATATAAACA